>NC_080399.1:13088787-13391818 GCF_030265065.1 Corythoichthys intestinalis | reverse complement strand
TTGATCCTCAATCCTTGCTCTCATTATGTCTTCATAGCTTTTTAAAAATGTGCTGTTTTGATCATGTAACATGACTCAGCGTTCTCGGCAGTCACCCCCCTTCTAAGAGGATGAAAATGAGTCCTGCTGTGATTATGTGACAAAACTCAGTCAGCTTTTTCTCTCAACATCATTTCCAAAGCAGCAATTTTCAAAATATATCTCAAAAACTTAATTTACACCTAGATGCACCACTATGGAGCTCATTCTCAAGACTGCACAATCAAAATACACCCATTGTTTTGTACTACCAATCCAAATCCTGACAGATTCCATATTGACCTGGACTAGTGACTGCACAAAATATTATGTCCCAATTATTTGATGGCTTATTCATCCATCACATCACTATCTAGTATGCACTTGCAAATGTAGTCCTTAGAACAACTATTTCCACTGGGTAGGCAAATAAAAGCTATGCAAAGAAATCACAGCCATAAGTTCTAAGACGAACAAGGAATGATCTCCCTCTACTGGAAGAAAAGATGTGTTACAGTTTAACCATTCGTCCTTTTACTATACCCTCTTTACTAGGGATTGTAGTGGACCAAACATGCACAAAGACAGGGGTGTCTAAACTTTTTGCAAATGGGGCCAGATTTGGTGTGGTAAAAATGTGGTGGGCCGACCTTGGCTGACGTCCTTTATGTAGAACAATATATTTAAGCAAATTTTAGCAAGCCATTCTGAGTGTCACATTTGCTTTATTATTTTTTTCTAATTAATAATTTAAACAATCTCGCAACTAGCCTTCGTGACGTTCTCTTTCGACTCCGGGATCTTGCAAAGTACTGCTCCTGTAAAATCAAACTAGCTTCAAGTTGCTTCAAGTTGTCGCTACGCATCTTCCCTGTAATCTTGTCGTACATGTCAGCGTGTAAAAAAAAAAAAACAGCGACTGTCTCTTTGCAAATGAGGCAGACACAGTATGGAGGTAGATTTGTGTCTTTATTATTTAATCAAAAAAAAAAAGTTGCTTCAATCAAAGTATGTAGTTTCAATCGAAGAAAAAGTCACTTCAATCATAAAAAAATGTGTTTGAATGCAAAAATAAATTTGAAACTCAAAAAAATATATTTGAAAACTTTTTCTTTGTTTGAAATTTTTATTTAAGTCAAGTTTTTTTTTTTGGGATTGAAACAACATTTTTGATTGAAGTCCTGTAATTTTGCGTTTGGACCACATTTTGGCTAGGACATTTGTGTCTTTATTATTCAATCAAAAAATAAGTTGCTTCAAACAAAAAATATGTATTTTCAAAAGAAAAATCACTTCAATCAAAAATTTAAAAAATTCAATCGTAGAAAAAAAGGTTTGAATGTGAGAAAATATTTGAGACTCAGAAATTCGCATTTGAACACTTTATTTTTCATTCAAACTGTTTTCTTTGAAGCAATCCTTTTTGTGTTTGAGCCATATTAGGTGTAGGATATTTATGTCTAAATCATTCAATCGCAATAAAAGTTGCTTTGATCAAAAAACAATTTTTAATCAAAGAAAAAAATAATTTGCAATTTTTTTTAATTTGAAATATATATTTTTTTGATTGAAGTGTAACTTTTTTTAAAAAGCAAAAAGTTTTAAACTTTTTTTAAGTGGAAAAAGTTTTGAAGGCACTTTTTTTTTTGAAGTAGAAAAAGTTTTGAAGGCACTTTTTTTCGATTGAATCATTTTGACACAAAGATTCAACTTCAACGCTACTTCTGGCATATTTGAGTGGCAGGTGACTACGCCAATGGCATAAAAGCATGAAGCAAGAATAATGGCCACCAGGGCTCCAGAAATCGGACTCAGCTGAGTATTTCAGAAAGTGCTGATCTACTGGGATTTTCACGCACAACCATCTCTAGGGTTTACAGAGAATGCCACCCGTTACAACCAAGGTAGGCAGAAGAGCATCTCTGAACGCACAGTACGTCGAACTTTGAGGCAGATGGGCTACAGCAGTAGAAGACCACGCCGGGTGCCACTCCTTTCAGCTAAGAACAGGAAACTGAGGCTACAATTTGCAAAAGCTCATCGAAATTGGACAATAGAAGATTGGAAAAACGTTGCCTAGTCTGATGAGTCTCGATTTCTGCTGCGACATTTGGATGGTAGGGTCAGAATTTGGCGTCAACAACATGAAAGCATGGATCCATCCTGCCTTGTATCAACGGTTCAGGCTGGTGGTGGTGGTGTAATGGTGTGGGAAATATTTTCTTGGCACTCTTTGGGCCCCTTGGTACCAAACGAGCATCGTTGGAATGCCACAGCCTCACTGAGTATTTTTGCTGACCATGTCCATCCCTTTATGACCACAATCTCCCCAACATCTGATGGCTACTTTCAGCAGGATAATGTGCCATGTCATAAAGCTGGAATCATCTCAGACTGGTTTCTTGAACATGACAATGAGTTCACTCTACTCAAATGGCCTCCACAGTCACCAGATCTCAATCCAAAAGAGCATCTTTGGGATGTGGTGGAACGGGAGATTCGCATCATGGATGTGCAGCCGACAAATCTGCACCAACTGTGTGATGCCATCATGTCAATATGGACCAAACTCTCTGAGGAATGCTTTCAGCACCTTGTTGAATCTATGCCACGAAGAATTGAGGCAGTTCTGAAGGCAAAAGGGGTTCCAACTCGTTACTAGCATGGTGTACCTAATAAAGTGGCCGGAGAGTGTCTATACAGTGCCTTGCAAAAGTATTCAGCCCCCTTGAATCTTGCAACCTTTCGCCACATTTCAGGCTTCAAACATAAAGATATGAAATTTAATTTTTTTGTCAAGAATCAACAACAAGTGGGACACAATCGTGAAGTGGAACAACATTTATTGGATAATTTAAACTTTTTTAACAAACAAAAAACTGAAAAGTGGGGCGTGCAATATTATTCGGCCCCTTTACTTTCAGTGCAGCAAACTCACTCCAGAAGTTCAGTGAGGATCTCTGAATGATCCAATGTTGTCCTAAATGACCGATGATGATAAATAGAATCCACCTGTGTGTAATCAAGTCTCCGTATAAATGCACCTGCTCTGTGATAGTCTCAGGGTTCTGTTTAAAGTGCAGAGAGCATTATGAAAACCAAGGAACACACCAGGCAGGTCCGAGATACTGTTGTGGACAAGTTTAAAGCCGGATTTGGATACAAAAAGATTTCCCAAGCTTTAAACATCTCAAGGAGCACTGTGCAAGCCATCATATTGAAATGGAAGGAGCATCAGACCACTGCAAATCTACCAAGACCCGGCCGTCCTTCCAAACTTTCTTCTCAAACAAGGAGAAAACTGATCAGAGATGCAGCCAAGAGGCCCATGATCACTCTGGATGAACTGCAGAGATCTACAGCTGAGGTGGGAGAGTCTGTCCATTGGACAACAATCAGTCGTACACTGCACAAATCTGGCCTTTATGGAAGAGTGGCAAGAAGAAAGCCATTTCTCAAAGATATCCATAAAAAGTCTCGTTTAAAGTTTGCCACAAGCCACCTGGGAGACACACCAAACACGTGGAAGAAGGTGCTCTGGTCAGAACTTTTTGGCCACAATGCAAAACGATATGTTTGGCGTAAAAGCAACACAGCTCATCACCCTGAAGACACCATCCCCACTGTCAAACATGGTGGTGGCAGCATCATGGTTTGGGCCTGCTTTTCTTCAGCAGGGACAGGGAAATTGGTTAAAATTGACGGGAAGATGGATGCAGCCAAATACAGGAACATTCTGGAAGAAAACCTGTTGGTATCTGCACAAGACCTGAGACTGGGATGGAGATTTATCTTCCAACAGGACAATGATCCAAAACAAAAAGCCAAATCTACAATGGAATGGTTGAAAAATAAACGTATCCAGGTGTTAGAATGGCCAAGTCAAAGTCCAGACCTGAATCCAATCGAGAATCTGTGGAAAGAGCTGAAGACTGCTGTTCACAAACAGTCTCCATCCAACCTCACTGAGCTCGAGCTGTTTTGCAAGGAAGAATGGGCAAGAATGTCAGTCTCTCGGTGTGCAAAACTGATAGAAACATACCCCAAGCGACTTGCAGCTGTAATTGGAGCAAAAGGTGGCGCTACAAAGTATTAACGCAAGGGGGCCGAATAATATTGCACGCCCCACTTTTCAGTTTTTTATTTGTTAAAAGTTTAAATTATCCAATAAATTTTGTTCCACTTCACGACTGTGTCCCACTTGTTGCTGATTCTTGACAAAAAATTACAATTTTATATCTTTATGTTTGAAGCCTGAAATGTGGCAAAAGGTTGCAAGGTTCAAGGGGGCCGAATACTTTTGCAAGGCACTGTAGATATATATATTTTAATAAATGTTTTTCAAGCACTTCAAATGTAATAATTATGATAGGTTTTAAAGAACTTACTGTCCCACCAAGTTATTTTTAAAAAAGAATAAAGTAAAAGAAAAATGCTTGGCTTTAATAAATGCTTCATTGAGTGAGGCCACTCAAATCCGCTCACGCTGCTGCCACAGTTGAGTTGCCACAGCAAGTGTTTAACAAGTTAAACGATTATTGATGAATATGGCACTTTGAAGTTTGTGTCTCCGGCAACATCAAACTCAAACATCAGTCAATCATCGTTAACTTTAATACAGAACTCCAGAGCACGTGCACTGCCTGACGAACAAAGAGCAGGGAGAAGGAGGGAGGGAGGAAGAGAGACTAAAGAGAGACAACGCGATCGGCTTGGGACAGCTCATCTGTATATATATTTTTTTACTTGGAAAAAAAATCTGCGACGGACCGAGGGCGAGAAGTTTGAAGTGCGAAGTAGCGAGGGATCACTGTATTATTGATTAAGCAACCCAACAGCTGCAGCAGCAGTTACAGCAGTGAACTCTCTCTCTCTTGCTCTGTTCACTGGAGCATGTGCGCAGCCTTACGTTACACATAAACAAGGACCCAAACGGGACTGCTCATAGCTGCTGGCAAAAATCGATTATCAAATTAGTTGTCAACTAATCTATTCATTTATTTAATCAATTAGTTGTTGCAGCCTTAACCATTATGTTAAAGATGAAATTATGAAGATGAAAACTCTTGTAGAAATGTTTTAAATACTGCAATGATGTGACACAATTTATCTGAGATTCAAATTTCTAATTTCAACAAAACTAATAGGTAAAATCTGACAATTCATGAAAATAAGATTCAGAACCCCGCACACTGTGCAAGTTGACTTTTCAACAACGTCATTCGGTGTGTGTTGGAGAAGGCACGCTGAGCAACCACAGTATTTAGTTAGTCTTATATCCAGGGGTGAAAGTGGCTAGAATTTCTTGCCGGAACTCCCCGACGTGAAGGTCGCCACAGAGCCAGAAATTGTATTTATTTATTTTTTTTCATTTTTTTTTGGGGGGGGGGGTGGTGGTGGTGGTGGTTCAAACCTCTTAAGCTACTGTAATGCAAAGAAAACTTTTAGCAGTTATTTCTATAACACATACAAAAACTGATTTTCATTCAAAATTTTATTTTTTCAATGATTTGCAAAATAAAAGTTAACAAAAACAGGAATAACCCCAACCTCCATCTCCTAATGTTTATTTTCCCTCATTTCCTCAAATACTAAATGCCAAGTCTCGATTTTAACTACTTAAGAACATAGGATGTATATTAAAATTGAAGTAATGTAAAGTGATATAAACCTTTTTTCCCTTTTTTTTTTTTTTAACAATAAAGTTATAAGTAACATACATTCAGAAAAATAAGTACAAATGACTTAAATCATGCAGAGTGAAATGAATATATTTTGAAGATCGTGCAAATATTGACTTTTTTAAATCATAAGGAAATGAATAAGTAGCCTAACATAAATTAAAAAATATAAGTCCAAAGTGCACATTGACAGCTAAGATGTTCTGAACCTCCACATCAGAGCAAATAAAACTAATTATGATAAATAAGCCTCCTCAACAGTTTTGTTGCTCTTAAAGATTTGATTCATTTTATGTTGCATTGCCCTTTTTTTGTCGCATCAATTCGACAACCTTTTTTTTTGTGCTGTTCCAGAAAACATGCACATTTTAACCTATCAGGGCTAACTATCTCTGCTGATCACGTCAGTATGTCAGCCAATTGAACGGATAAATGAGTCGTTTTGCTTTGCTGTGTGCATTCGCACATTGACAAGACTCATCATCGTCAGACTCGGATAACTGCAGCAGCTGGGGAAACCTCCATGCCGTCCGTGGAATAAAATAAATAGTAAATACTGGTGGAAACGGATTACGCTACGCAAGCACTTTATCACGCTTGTTGTTAACACTTGTGTATGTAAATCTGATGTTGGTAGATTATTTTGTTCTTGGAGATGAAATGCATGTGTGGCATCTTACCATTGTTTGTTTTTTTTTAAACATATCATTTTGACAGTTGCAGTCATATTTTCGGAATCAAAGCACCGTGTACCGCTCTGAATCTTATACCGGAACTGCGTTCCTGACCGCTCTGGCCCACTTTCACCCCTGCTTATAGCCAAGAGTTTTTAGTGAAATTGTGACTGAAATGCAGTTTTAGAGTAGGTTCGTATGGCAACTAATGGGACTTTCTACAATTTGTGGTTAAAAACAAAACAAAAAAATCAGGAGAAATATCGATTGGATTGCTTGTTTATTCGTACACATTGTTGAAAACCTTTTGCCAATTCTGCTCATGCTTACTGTAGATGAGTGATTTGAAAAGGGTGGCGCTGTCCAGCAGAGTTGGTGCTGAATAAGATGGAGTCGAGGCCTGCTGGTTATCTTTTTTGTCTCGAATTTATATTACACCTCATACTACAGATTTATCACGTTCACCTTTTACTACACCAATTTGAGCTTTTTTCTTGCCAACTTCGTTACCTTGAATCTTGCAGAAGGTCACATTACCACACAAACAACATCCGAGCGAACCAAATCACGACCACCACACAACCAATACGCAGGAAGAGTGGACGACTTTCAATTGAACACAACACACAAAATGAACGCGCAATGGTGCAGCCAACGACATTTCACTCCAAAAATCGGGCATGGTGTACCTTTTATAGTCCGATGAGAAAATCCCGCCACTCGCCGGGTCGTGGCCATATTCGGGCTCCCCGACGCTGGAGGAGCCCCCTTTTTCATCGTTGAAGGCCGAGCTAGCGGACATTGTGGTGGCGTTTTATTGTCTTCTACCTCCCCCCGAGGCGACCGAGATTTTATGTGCAGGTGAAGCTGCTATTCCACGGCGCTTAAAGGCGCACAGGCACCGTGTAATCCCTGGGAGGAGGGGGATAATAGTTGGAACAGTAAACGAGAAGGGAACGGGGGCTGGTGATGCGCAGATCACGTGACGGGGGAGGAAGAGGAACCCGGAAGTGCAATAGCGCGGAGATTTGAGGCCAAAAATTGATTTAACACGAACACATAGTAATTCGATAATTCATGCCTATCTATAAGATTTTTGTTTAGTTTTAACACGTGCATACAATTAACACGGTCGGACAAGAATGTAAAAAAAAAATGCTATTGTTGACCATAACCAGAATTATTTTATTAATTTTTGTTTCACTGTATTTTTCAAAAACAATACAAAAAAAAAAAAAAAAAAAAAAAAAAAAAAAAAAAAAAAAAAAAAAAACGAAAATGAGTTACTCAGAAAAAAGTTGGGGAAAAGAAATATTCCAAAAAAATCCTCCCAAAAAATTACTCAGAAAAACGGAGGGTTGGAAAAAATAAAAACACAGCCCCAAAAATAAATTACTCAGGATAACTGTGAGTTGAAAAAAAATTCAAAAAACAGCCCCCCAATTTTTTTTCATGTGAACGCAATACGCTTCCGTAGTATTTATATAAAATATATAATATATAAATATTAGATATAAAAAAAAATAACCCTAAATTATTATATATATTTAGTGCATTTGCCCTATATATCTCGTGAGGTAGGGTTCCCCCCCCCCCCCCCCCCCCTTCTTTTTAAAGGTAATAATTCCTTCGGCTTTATTCTGTATATCAAAAGTTGCCACGAAACCCCCAAAATGTTTTGTTTTTTGCTATTTTAACAGAAATGTTGACTTGCCCACATAGATACAATACGGGCTCTATTATAGTGGACCCAAGATGAGTGAATTCTTCCACTGAAATACTTTTAAATTGATGAATTTTTGACGGACTTACAGTTTGGTTTAAAATAAATCGTATTAGCGCAGCGATGTTCTTTATATTTAAAAAAAAAAAAAAAAAAAAAAAAAAAAAATTATATTGAGCGAGCTGATCTGACGCAAAATGGCCGACAATTGACGACGCCAATCCCCATTGACTCCCAGAGTTTCCGACATCTAGTTTTATATTATATTGTAATTATATGTACACGTCATTGAGGTGACGTCATATCGTTGTGAAGTCTTCGTGAAGTGCCATCGCGAAGCAAACCTTTCAAATCAAAATTCCTCCAAAATATTTCTCTTCGGCACCTCGAATAACTGGACCAAGGTGGTTCCAAATAAATCACGTGAAGCTTGTCCGTCGACGTAACGCGTCAATGACGATTAGTGATGACGTTACAGCAGCCGCATAAGTGTACACTATAATTGGAATACAAGTTTTTCAAAGACTGAAGGTGACGCGCCAAAACGAGGGGTAAATATTCAAGTTGCACTTTTCAACTTCACTAGTAATTTTCGCTAGTCTGTCATGTTCTATTTCTATGTTCTATTTATATTTCTTTTACTATTGCTAGCTAAGCGTGCCTTCTTATAGAATGACCAGCCTCGCAAATGAGCGTAAAACGGTCCAAAATCGAAGTGGGTGCTCTTACAGAGTGTGAGCTTCAGCAGTTATACAAGGTAAAATAAATAAATAAATAAAAATATGTATAAACATTTTTCAAGCGATAACATGGGGCAGAAGTACTTGAGCTAATTGTTTTGTTATTGTTCCTTGACAACAACAGGCTTTGTTGATCGGCTCGTGCCGGTTAGATCCTAGAGACCCCGTCCAGTTCCTGAAAAATACCCTCATCAGCTTCCAAGGACATGACAGTCTGCAGAATGTGGACTGGTAAGTCCCACTGGAATTTGACCACTGTTGCAATGTTGTGACTGGTACAACAGGTAGATTAGGGCTGGGATTCTGCAACCTTTCATATTCATTCACTGGAGTTTAAAAAAACCTTGAAAAATACACTTTCACATGTCTGATTTTTTGCTACATATTCATCAATACTAGGGGTGTAACAATATATGAAAAAGGTGATATATTGCGATACTTTGTAGCCCGAAAGGTTATCAATATGCTCCCACCAAGAATCGATACGTCGTTTTAAAAAGGTGTTACGGTTTTAAAAAAAAAAATTAAAAAGAGCCAACAGGTTGCTGCTAAAATTTACCATTAGAATTGTGTCTAGTTCACTAGCTGCCATTGAAGGCGCTAGACATGCAATTCATTTTGACTAGATTGGACGTCTAGCACTGTCAATGGCACAGAAACCAGAACATTCACAGCCAGTCTCTTCTGAGGATATATAGGTCATTTCCTGTTCATTTTAGAGCATTTACAGGTTACTTACTGTTGATTTTGAGTCACTTGCTATTCATTTAGGGTCATTCTTGAGTCACTTTTCAGTAGCCCAAAATCAACACAAAAACAGCTTGTTTTTCTCTTTATTAGTTGTATCGTAAAATTATTTCCTGACCAATGTATTGATAAATGTTGTATAGCCATATTTTAACTTACTTATGTACGTAAATAAGTAAAGGGGTGAGGGGTAGAGTGACATTCAATTAGTGCTAACATTAGTTATATAATCATTTGGTTTGTTGATAACACCAATTTTATTTCATTTTTGTCATTTCAAGGAACAAGTTTCTTAGCGATAGTGCGCAGCGGTCACTGCTTGCCCATCTGGATTTGGATGATGACACGGAATTTCTGGACTCCGATCAAATCAAGGTGATGTGCGCCAGTCAAAAGTCTAGTCCGGTGCCATGTTGCGGTTTCTCCAACGTGTACTTTATCATCTTATTAGGCCATTTTCCGGAAGTACGAGAAGGCATATTCCTGTTACAGGAGGAAATTGATGAGGAAATGTTTCAAGTAAGTTAAAAAAGTTAAAAAATAAAAGACATTATTAAGTACACTATACTTCTTGCCCACATGGGTAAGAAGTGTACTTAATTGTAGGAATTATTTCTCCACATAGCACGGAGCTAGAATGAAAACAACATATGAAAACATAGTATATTGTATTTTCCGTTTGCTTGCTATTTAAGATTTTTGGGTGTTATAGGATTATGTAGGGGTTTTCTATGTATGTCAGAACAAAAAAGGAATTAATGAAAAAAAATACGTGCATTTTTTTTAAATCAAAATGACTATTAAACCTAATTTTCAATCCTTCCCTAAAATAACAATTTCATACATTTACACACAAGGAAAATAAAGTCCCTGAAATGTAAAGATTTGCTAATTGTACATGTTTAAAGATAATTGATAAATCGTGCAAAGAATGAAAACAGAGCACTAAATTATCCATTAAATTGTTTTCACCAATTCAATTTCCCTGATTTCAAGTGGTTGTTAAACAACTATGATTTGCAGCTATGCCTATCATCTAGTGCGCAAGCGTGGTCGTTTCAGAACACCTCGTTAGCTGTGAAAAAATTTTGTAACCTTCCAGTGGTGTATTTTCCGGTCAGTGAGGCTATAAGCAGATGCAGTATTTTTGCATAGCCACTCTTCAGTTATATTTGCAAGTATTTGAAATAAAGTTGTCCGATATTATCAGCCAATAAAAGCATTTTAAGATATCAGATAATATCGACATCGGTTTTTCACTTCGGTTTCGGGCCAATATGCTTGTTGCCTTCAAGGTGAATGTTCTGCCTTTGTACAAGAGTTAGTCACAGCTAAGCATAGCAATTATGCTTATTGACCATTAGACAAACTAAGATGCTTGGGATTTGTTATGTGGGCAGACGATTTGCATTCATGGTGCAAAAATTAAATGGACAACAAATGATTGAAAAATAATGAATTATGAACAATTATAAACTCATTACATATCTATTGCGTTTCCAGGAAGAAACAGTCACTAAGTATATATATAGGGGCGGCCGTGGCACAGTTGGTAGCTGGAGTTGTCCTTGGACCAAAGGGTCAGTGCTTCGATTCCTGGCTACGACTGCCCACTGTCGAAGTGCCCTTGGGCAAGGCACTGAACCCTGATTTGCCTCCAATGGGTTGACAGCGCCTTGCATGGCAGCAGCCCCATTGGTGTGTGAATGTGTGCGTGAACGGGTAAATGTGTGCTAATGTAAAGTGGTTTTGGCCTGGTAACCATGCAGATAAATGCGCTATACAAGTACTGTCCATTTACCATTTTACCATTTATATACTGTATACCATAAATACTGCCTATATTTGTGATGCTTTGTCATCACCTAGTGGCGCTTTGGGGTTTATTTGTGAATTATTCCTGTTTAATTACGGACATTTTGGCTCTTTATGTCAATATAAATACAATAATCATCAATATATATATTTTTTTATGATCAAAAATTACTATTAAAGCATCCAGTGTTGCATCAGAATACAATTAGCAGTAATATGTAAGGTCCACGACCATATAGATCCGTGTCAGTTTGATATCTGTATCGGATTTTGGGAGTTGGACAATATCGGGAAATCGGTTATCAGTCAATACCGGTAAGTCATTACAAGACAACTAATTTAAAATCATTTGTAATGTCAGTTTAACCCTTTCAGACCTGCTTTTTTCTGCTGGGCAAAAAAATATCTGCTCTGATTTTTACTCTACTTGAACACCAGAACAAAGTGAAATTTTTTGATTTGGGATATTTCATGCTTTTATTGGTTATTTCTAATGTTAAAGTGTTTTTAAATTAGAAATGAGCACTTTACGTTAGCGTTTCTGAAGTGGAGTTTTGTTAGCCATTTTCAAAGAGCCAAAAATGACAAAGAGGGCTTGCCAAATCTCACGATTTCATTTTGATGGGTAAAGTTTTATCCAATAATCTCCCAGAAGTGGCAATAGCAAATAAATTCAGTGTATTTATTGGTTAAGAGACGTGAATGCGTCACGTCCTTCAGCAGAATGTTTAGGTCTGAAGGTGTTAAAACATGTACAGACAGAAAGTGAACCAGTCATACCTCAGGTGAAGTCTTGGCTATTCTGTAGCTTCACGTGATTTGTGGCTAACAGCGGTGCTTCGTTTATGTCGCCAAAGCTTTTTGGCGCGCTGGCGTCTCCTTAACGCTCGTTTGTGTGGCGTGTACTGGCTCTTGGAGAAAGCTACATTGCTCCTAGCATAGCTACTTCTGGACTGAAAACCATATTTCTTCCCCTGTGCTTTTGGCTTCCTAAGGCCTGTGTGAACAGGAAGTCCTTGGTCGAACCTAGCCATTGGATTGAAGATCTCGTTTGTCTGCGGAATTTTTGTTTGTGTAGCACGCAACCAAGAGGCGTTCATTTTGGGCTTGGCATAATTCCTTGACTCCCCTCTATTCTGGACTGATTTTAATGGTTGAGAAATACTATTTGAGGTTTGACGGTTTCTTTGTTGCAATTGTTGACCACGACCATCTTGATTTCGCTTTAAGGGAAGTTGTTTTTGAACCCTGAGAGAAGCTGGACGGTATCGGGGAAGACTATCAGCAGGCTCTCGTAGAACGTGACTGGGGGAGCTACCTCGGGCTGACAGGACTACGCGTTTTGGGACCCTGGTATTGATGTTAACATCATTAAAGTCTTTAGCTGCAGCGGTTTGAATCCTTTGCTTGGACTGTCCTTCAGGCATGTACACCCATGATACAATTTGATCTCTTGGCGCATTTATGTAGACAGTGACACTTTGTTTGTAAGGTGTGACTTTGCCTTGGAACCGTGGCTTCTTATGTCTCTTGATTGGTCTTTCATTGGCCGTCTCACTTCCTACACGGTGGACATCATTTTTTTGATCCATCCCTTTGGGACTTAACGAAACTCCATCAATTGAGTTAGATAGAAACTGGGGTTTTTCAAGAAGCTGGCGATTTTTCAACCAATCAACTCCAGATTTTATATTTGAAGGACCCCTTTGATAAGGACCAGATCTTTTATGGTTCTTGGAGTTGTCATCCATCCGGGGAAAGGTTCTTTTAACGGAGGTGTCAGGACCAGGGATGGAAATGCTTGGACTCGAGGCAGGATAGCCGACTTCCTTTTCACTTTGTCCATACACCGAGTTCGACTCTTCACTCTGGACTTTGTCGTCTTCATCATTGGGATTTTCTTTCTTTGCTCGAGCTATTTCATTTCGCATCACCTCACTCGCCGTTTGGAAATGTACCACCTCCTTACCGGGAGTCAAGTAGGAGTTTTTCAAGGTCTCTATAAACTGCTTGAGATCACCAACTCCTGTAAAACTGATGCCGTCGACAGTTATGCCTTTGGTTTGCTCCTGTAGTAGAAGGTTAAACGGATGCTGCTCGCTTGGCTGAGGTGGACTCTCATGCGATTCGTTGTTGACTGGGTGAACTACTATCTGTTGTTGATCATCTTCAGAGCTGTGGTTTGGAACAACAGAGTTTTGATCCTGATTGATATTGTGATCCAGCACCATAGGGTAACGACTTGAGGCATGTTCCTTAATACCTTAAAAAAGACACACAACACATTCAAGGCATGCATGCTAAACACTACTGTTTTAATATTAAATAAAAAGGGTGGGACTTTAATTCCTATTAAATTACAAAAGATTTAACAAATTTAAAAAATGTACGCAGTTTAAATGCATGTTAGGGTCAAACAAATTGTCACTGCTAAATTTTCTGCTACACACACTTCATTGACGCCTACATTAGCTTTGCTAACGGCTACTGAAATAGAGAAACCCGATTAAATAAAATTTATATAAAATATACCTGGATAAGAAAAATGTTGATTTTTGCAAATATAGATCAAATGAATTATGTAAAACTAACACAAGTTTTAGGCTTATCAAATAACCATTTATTTTTCTAATTGGGGCTGCATTGCTCCGTGTTCATGTAATTAATTAGATTGCATTTTTTTAATCGAGTCCGATGCCTATTTAAAATACATTTTTGGTGTAGTCCAAAACCAAGTTCAATCTGGTTTGACATTACTGCTTCTGAGCATTCCCGATAAATTATTTGAATGTAAAAAAAAAAATAATAATTGGTTTTACTTCCCAGCAAATTATCGTATCAAGAGACTACTATCTTCTTGTAATTTATAAAAAGAATATATAATAATAAACTTTTCAAACAAGCAATCTAGACAAGAGAATTCTTATCGGAGTGTTAATAAAAGCAAGTGTGCAATGTATTATTCAAACCCAAATTTTTTGTACTATTAGGCAAATGTGCTAACTATTTACTAATTCCTAGCCATTGACAACCACAGACATCCAATTCATTTAAACCAGTGCTTTTCTGAGTCACGGCACGTTTTTACATTGGAAAAAATCTCGCAGCACACCACTAACCAAAAATGTTCCAAAATTACTTTCTGTACAGTAGTATATTTAATTATAAAATCATTTCTTAATATTTATACTTTATCAGTGTGAAACCTATTTAGATGAACACAAAGCAAATATCCTGGCAGGAATCTTCAACAGCTCTCAGTCTCTCTACCTTTTTATTTTTTTTAGTAGTTAGGCTTGAAAAGCTCAGAATTATCAGACAGGGGGACTTTAGCAATGCTTTTAACCGCGTCAGAGCCGAGCATCTCGCTTACATGGTTTTGCAGGCAGGTAGAGTTAATGTCTCTGCCACACTGTGGGACTTTTTGAATTTGGCAACAAATTCAGCAACAAGGTAACTGGCTTTGAGGGCTTTTTCATTCACGTTTATAGTTTTTCTAAAAAAAAAAAAAAATTGCCTGTTTCGCTGTTTTCACGAAGGCGAACGAAATAGTCCATCGACTTGTTTTGAAGCAACGGGTGTTTCGTTTGGAGATGACTTTTAAATTTGCTTGGCATCATGTCTTGCTATTGGAGTTTTTGTTCGTGTCACGTTCAAGAACTTCTTGGATTTTAGTTGTCTCTAGCCCTTTACCCTTGCACTAACCTTAACTAAAAACTCTACTCGTGTTAGGATTTTTAATTTAGTGAAGGGATAAGAGGCTAATGGTTTAGGGCTCGGTGAAGTAGGGTTTTTAGTGACAGTTAGTGTAAGGGTAAAGTGCTAGTGTTCAGGGACCACTAAAAGTCAGCTTTACCTCTCCTTCCTACTGCAACTCCGCCCGCCGCCGAAAAAAAAATAAAAAAAATTGGATAATTTCTTCCGGCACACCGTTTGAAAAACACCGATTTAAACTATGAGCACTGGCTGTGAGGTGCTAGACGTTCAATCCATTGACTGGGATGGCTGCTGCCAGCCTTTCCCAGTTAGAATGGATTGGACATATAGCGCCGTCAATGGCAGCCAATGGGTTTATGATGCCCTCACTCAGAAGTGTAAAATAGAGAAAATCTTACCATTAGGATGAGAAAGACAGAAGTAATCCAACAACAGAAAGGACAGCCAAATAAGCCTTTTAAAAATAAAACAATAATAATAAAATTGTTAGCCAGCCACAGCATTAATTGTTGAACTCATCAAAAACACTCACTGCGCAAACAACAGAGTAGCCATGACAAGAAGTTCCACCCCAGCTCAAACAGCGCAGCAAAGTGTCCATGAAAAGTGCTTTTTGCAGGCTTCACAAAACAAACACAAGCAGAAAAGAGCAGAGAGGACCGAAACAATCCCAAGTGTCATGCGGCCTCCAATGGCTTCAATTAGTTGAGCTGATTGCATGCAGCTGTATGGGGCAAGATTCAGGCCTCTTGATGACCAGGAACAGAGCGTAGCGGAAATTTCTCCGAAAAAACGTGCATACCAATGACTTCAATGTCGTGTGAAAACATACTGCTGGAAAATAGTTTTGGAAATTTTCTGCACCTGTGTAGCATTTTTTCCCCAAAATGTCACTTTGAGTGACTTAAAACAGTTTTTTTATGCACAATAAGATAAAATATGTGGGGGAAATCATAGCATTTTTTTGATCAAATTCATTCATTTATTATTATTTATCAGTTAATCATATGTAAAACATGCAAAGTAGAGCACTCTAAACACTCTAAAGCACGGGTCCCCAAACTTTTTCCTGTGGGGGCCACATAACTTTTCCCTTCTCTGATGGGGGGCCGGGTTCAGTTTGTAACAGAAAAAGTGTGACGATTGCAGGAGTGCCTAAATGTAAAAATGTATTGTTTTTCAGAAAGGCACAATCAAATAACACTTTTTGGATTCTTCACGGAACAAAAGTAAATAAAATAATAATACATTATATAATAAATAATAATAATCATAATAATCATAATAATTAATAATAACTGAAAAAGAGGGTTGACTGGGGATCCCTCTGTGGGTGTTTGGTATGAAGCCGGCGACGCTATGGAGTTGTGACTCCGATCAGAGAATAAACAGGGGACGTTCAGGATTTTTTTTTTCCTTTAATGATGATGAAAGGAGTATGAGATTTATTTTGTTGTATTGTGGTTTCTGTGAATACAAGATAACCATATAACATGTCAGTAATATAATATATATAACCTATAAACATATACTGTATTACAAACATATCTAAAGGAACAGGAACAACATTAAATATAAATGAAATACACTGCTTACATAATGCATACAATGCTAATCATTCACAATAATGAGCATACACATTAAGCAGGAAAATAACTAACAATTTAGATAAGTGAATTGGCAACAAACAAAATTCAACCTCCACCATGTAGCCAAAGGGGCCAACGATTAGCATTAGCGATTTGCGCTAGCGGCTAACGGTTAGCACACGGCGGCTAGCGGTTAGCTTGTGGCGGCTAACGAATAAAAGGGACCCTAAGCAGATAACTCATATGCCAAACGTGTTTATGCACTGCCAAGGTACACTTCTGCAATATACCCACCTCTCTCATTCACACACACAACACTTGGATTGCCAATAAACAGGACGGCAGCGTGAGGAACGAACCGCAGGCATTGAAAGGAGGAAAAAATGACTCGTGTACACCGGCAGTGAAGGGAGGGGAGACAGTAACTTGTGTGCGCCAATGAAGGGAGGAGGGAAAGTGACTCGGCCGCGCGTCGCTTTTCTTAAAGGGTTAGGGTTAGGGTTATGCAATGGGGCTTTCCTACAATAACACTATTAATTAAATAGATAATAACCAAATAACCCCCTCTGGGTTCTTCACAGAAAAAAAGCCAGGAAATAAATAACACTATTGCAGAAAAAAAAAAAAAAAATCTAAATGCTCTCTGGTATTGTTCAGGGGGCCGGACCAAATGTGGAGGCGGGCCGTATGCGACCCACGGGCCGTAGTTTGGGGACCCCTGCTCTAAAGCTGCGTTCACACTGCAGGCATATCTCATTCGAATCGGATTCTTTCTCAAATCTGTTTTTTTTGGGCTGACTGTTCATACCATTTTTAGCAAGTGTCCAAATCAGATCTGGGCCTGTTCAGATTAGGCCACATTATTCACACACACCTGACAGGCTGCTGTGGAAACGAAGGGGTCATCCGGCAGAGTGAAGTCACAGACAGTCAAAACCTATCTGAGCTGTTTAGACTGAGAAGCATCTGGTCCATATCTGATATGAAAGTAACTCCCGCATGATGTTTCAATCAATCTTACAAAACCCAGATTTCTGTGATTTCTGACTGTCCAAAAGATGAAAGAAGGGAATTTAAGCTTTCTTTTTGTAAATTTGTGTTGATGTAGCCATAGAATACTGTTGTGGACCACACATACAAGAGGACACTGGTGTTTCAACTTATGTCAAAATTCAATTTAACTATAACAAAATATCTTGGGCCCAACATAAAAGAGGCCAACATACCAAAAGGCTTCAACCAAACTGACATCCAGACACATCTCTGTGGCCGTTTAAATCAGGGGGGACGCGACTAATGACCACCTGAAGGTGGTATGACAAATTAACCAAACATTGTCAACTTAATAAAACGACAACAGATGGAAAATATACATATATTCAAACAATAACAAATATGCATGTAAACAAACAGTGAAAACTTTACTCCAAACAGTCATCATTAAATAAACTTAAATATCCCCCCTTTAGAATGGTAGTTGCCAGATCTTACACAGCTGTGGTCATTACCTCATACTGGCAAACCAAATCAAGTCAGCATTCAGACAAATATTAACTAAAGTGTGCACCTATTAGAAAATACATGTAAAAAAATATCACATAAATAAGTAACTAAATCTTGAAACACTAAATTGTAGTGGTAGTGGTAGCCACCACAAACACAATATTTTGCAGCGGTTAAATGATCAGTCAAAAATAATCGAAAATGGCAGGGATTGAATTTGATATTTTTAGAGGTTAATTAAAAATAAGCATACACGTATGTTAAGTACTTGTAAACATAAACATAAAAAGCAACAAATTAAAAATCTATTATAATGCAGGGTCGTAAACTGCGCTGAATTACACGTTTGTCCTCTGTTACAGTGCCCTCCATAATTATTGGCACCCTTGGTTAAGATGTGTTTTTTAGCTTCTAATACATTTTTTTTTAAATTCAAATAATATGGGACCTTAATGGAAAAAAAGAGAAAAATCCAACCTTCAATACAAGTGCATATATTCAGTGGGGAAAAAAATCCCACATAAAGAAATAATTATTTGACATCAAATGGTAAATGGTGTTATACTTATATAGCGCTTTTCCACCTTTCAAGGCGCATCAAATAATGTGTGTCACAATTATTAGCACCCCTGGTGTGAATACTTTGTACAACCCCCTTTTGCCAACAAAACAAGGTCTGGGGACTGAGATGGCCATGGGAGGAGCTTGATTTTGTGTCTGGTGAATCATTTCTGTGTAGATTTGGCCATATGTTTAGGGTCATTGTCTTGCTGAAAGACCCAGTGACGACCCATCTTCAGCTTTCGGGCAGAGGGCAACAGATTTTGATTTAAAATGTCCTGGTATTTCAAAGCATTTATGATGCCATGCACCCTAACAGGTTCCTAGGGCCTTTGGAAGCGAAACAGCCCCACAGCATCACTGACCCACCCCCATACTTCACAGTGGGTATGAGGTGCTTTTCAGCATGCGCATCTTTCTTGGAACGCCAGACCCACTTATTGTGTTTGGTTCCAAAAACCTCAAAGCTTGGTCTCATCTGACCAAAGCACACGGTCCCAGGCTTCAACTGGGACCGTGTGCTTTGTTGGGCATCATGAATTCCTTAAAATACCAGGACATTTTAAATCAAAATCTGTTGCACAAAGTATTAACACCAGGGGTGCTAATAATTGTGACACACATTATTTGATGTCAAATAATTATTTCTTTATGTGGGATTTTTTCCCCACTGAATAAATGCACTTGTATTGAAGGTTGGATTTTTCTCTTTTTTTCCATGAAGGTCCCATATTATTTGAATTAAAAAAATATTAGAAGCTAAAAAACACATCTTAACCAAGGGTGCCAATAATTATGGGGGGCACTGTATGTCATAAAAATTATTTAACCACTCATATTTTATTTATAATTGATATCATGGACCTTCATTTAGTTAGCAGAAATCTGATCAACCTGAAAAGAAAGTTGGCTGTTTTCAATGATTTATTGATTAGCTCTGCTTGTTTTGAATGATTTATTGATGATTGTGTTTGCGGGTGTTGGGCAGGAGCTGGAAGGATTTCACCAATGCCAGCGTGTCGGATGCCTCCGAACTTGCAGAAAAGACAGAAATTGCACTCATACATCATGAGAAACGAAAGAAGGTGGTGCCTTTCCTTGCATGGATGCGCTGGGTCAAGTTCAAGAAGGAGTCTCGGGTTGGTACGTTGCTGCAAAGCATTTTGCACTCGTAGGAAAAAGTAACATCAAGTGTGTCCAAAACTCAGTTTTTCTTGACAACCTTTCCCGCTATGACTCATTCTGTCCAGCACTTGTGCTGTGTTTTCATCATCTCCTGCGTTTTGATCTTTTTAACCAGAGGCGGTACGTAAGTTGGTGGGCGTTCTGACAGCCTGTGTCCTCAAACGTGTCATAACAGCTTGGAAGAATGTTGTAAGGGACTCGCAGAGGACCAAAGATTACTTCAAGGTATCAACTCAATTGGGCAATAAAAACAAAGTCAACGTTTTTTGTCTTTGGAAAGTGAATTTCCTTAATGCTAACAAGCTTTATAATTGGGCTAACGCAAATTTAAATACTGTAGCTACCACAGTGATCAACCCTCTCAGTTTCAATAGTTGTACTTGTTGGGGGAAAGAAAGTGCAGTGGGGTTTTTTTGTTTGTTGTTGACAGAATTACTTTCAAAATGCATACCCTGCTGTACTAAGTTAACACGACATACACTGATCCAAGTCACAATAGAAATTATGGGTGTGACAACATATCAAAAAAGTGATGTATCGCGAAACTTTGTATCCTAAAAGGTTATAGCTATGCTCCAGCCAAGAATCGATACATCCTTTTAAGTGTCACTGTTTAAAAAAAAATGAAAAAGAACCAACAGGTTGCTACCAAAATCTTTCCATTTCAATGGTGTCTATATTAGCTCACAGGCTAACATTGACGTTGCTAGACTTCCAATTCATTTTGATCGGATTGGACGTCTACCCACATAGCAAAATATAACTGGAGTGGACATGGGCCAGATGCACTGCAAATTCCGGCCCAATTCCGTAAAACAGATCAGCCCCAGTGTCTTTTTGAACATGGGCCAAACTCAGATTGTATTCACTTGCTGGATCAGCACAGTTTTGGTTCAGAACTGGTCCAAAGTAGTAGAAACCACATTATTGTAAGGCCCAGATATGGCACACATGTTAACCAATCTGGGCCAGCACTTGGCCAAATTTGTATCCAAACCGTTTTCAGTATTAAACTTGGGGTCCATTTTGTTCAGTATATCATACTGTAAGTGTCGCAGCGCGGATGTGTGTGCGCTGTTGTTATGTCGCACGTCCACTGTTAAATTTCAGATTTTGAGCTCGTTCGGTCTGCATGATCCGCCCAGGAACAGTGCCTAACCTAACATTTGGACTGTCAGATTGATGATCCCGGCCGCATCTGGTGCATTGACGTTCAGCAGGCGTGATTGCTACGTCAATCTGGCGATCCAGCGCCGGTTCCAGTGCACAGTCACCTGATTCTCGAGTTCTTTCTAGTTCAGTAACCCAAAATCAACAGGAAGTGAGCTGTAAAGGCCCCCAAATCAACAGGAAGTGACTCATAAATGCCCCACAAGGAAAAGGAAGTGACCGAAAATCAACAGAAAATGATATGAAATGCCCCAAAATTAACTTATTGACTGCCACTGACGGCCATAGACGTCCAATCCGTTTGAAGTGGGAGGGATGGCACCCTCCCTTCAAAAGGACTGAACGTCTACTAGTGATAAACTCATTCCAGTTCACAACAGAAGGATGAAAATAGCTTGTTTTTCTGTTCGGTAGTACTATAGTCAGGGGTGCACATAAGTGGTCCGCATGCGCGCATGCGTACTGGACGTAGACAAACGCGCGGGCACCCAACGGATTCCATACGCTTTTGCGTACCGATGGCTGACCACTGTATTTGCGGCGGACACGAGAAAATCACTTCTCAAAATGTCAAAGAGGCAGGCCCCACTGAGTACCGGTAATTATTTCCGTGTTCCCCCACCCCCGTCAAAAGACAGACAGACAGACGAGAGAGACGTCACCGGAGCTACCGAAAAAAAGGACATTTGCTGAAAAGTGGCAGCAGGAGGTAGGTACCATGGCTAGAAGCAAATGATGCTTGCACGGAAATGTGGTACAAAATTTGCCGTGAGAATTCCAATGTCGCTAATAAAAGCAGCGCATTTTATGTAGTAGGGTCAAAGAATTTCAGCCATCCAAACTTTGAAAAGCACAAAAAAAACAGAGCATGTGGCACTTAAGCAAACTATCGATGTCAGACAGCACCCCACTCGCCCTGCACAGCGCTATGCACTGACAAACGTGTTTTTGCTCGCATTTCACAAAGCTAAACATGTACGTTCAATGAGCTCTTATGAGGAGGAGGGCATCCCACTTTTACAAAGGCTTGGAGTTAATGTGGGTGCCGCATATTGCCCTTTATTTTGAATTGGTGCTTTTATGTTTATTTCTTTACATTTCACTTCGAAGTAATGGCAATTTTGTTGTGCCAGTTGATGTTAATCGAGCATTAATTGTTAATATCATTAATTAAAGGTAATTGGCTCTAAGTAAAGCTTGTCATACTTTTATCGCATCAGACGGGTCGGCTCTCAAGCTCAATGAGGACCAAGTCACATCTCCAGGTCCTCCTCTGAGAACCTGGGCAAAAAAATTATGTGCACCCCTGACTATAGTCGAATATGCTAGAATGATTTCCTGACTCATATATCTTTAATTGTTGTATCGTCATATCGTGAGATCATCGTTATCGTGAGGTACCCAGTGGTTTCCATTCCTAGTAGGAATACCAAGCTAGTATTTTCAAAATGGTACAGGCAAAATAAACTGACTTATAGTTATGTCTAGGGTTTTTCCGATCATGTTTTTTTGCTCCCGATCCGATCCCGATCGTTTTAGTTTGAGTATCTGCCGATCCCGATATTTCCCGATCCGATTGCTTTTTTTTTGCTCCCGATTCAATTCCAATCATTCCCAATAATTTTTCCCGATCATATACATTTTGGCAATGGATTAAGAAAAAAATGAATAAAACTCGGACGAATATATACATTCAACATACAGTACATAAGTTACTGTATTTGTTTATTATGACAATAAATCCTCAAGATGGCATTTACATTATTAACATTCTTTCTGTGAGAGGGATCCACGGATAGAAAGACTTGTGACTTTGTATATTGTGACTAAATATTGCCATCTAGTGTTTTTGTTGAGCTTTCGATAAATGATACTGTAGCCATGCCCAAGTGCATGATGGGAAGTGGAACCTTGACTGTGCGTAGTGCTACCAATTGATATATGTCCTCTGCGTTGGAAAATAACATAAGGTGTTAAGAAAAAGATCAGTTGCTACCTTGCTTCCCCACATTGCTTCCCATGATATTTCTAATCGTAGGGAGAGGGATTGCAAGGCTTTAGCCAATTAAAAAAAGGCTCCAAAGGCTGCCAAAATTCACTCTACTCATTTTATGCCGCCATTACAGATTGAGCGCGACAATGCGTGAGTGGGTCGTGCAGCGCATGCATTAATTGCATTAAATATTGTAACGTGATACGTTATTTAAAAAATTAATTACCGCCGTTATCAAGATAAATTTGATGACCCTACCTTAAGCCTAAACTAAAGACTCTGGATGAGTTTAACATATTAAGCCTGTAACGTTAAATACAATTAGAAAACGATTTAATTAAAAAAAAATACATACATATTAAAAAAAGGCATGGCCGATATTTTTTTGCCGATTCCAATACTTTGAAAATGATGTGATCGGACCCGATCGATCGGGACATCTCTAGTTATGTCCCTTGTTTTGATATTTTTTGAAAACTTTAAAATATTCAACATTTGTTAACATGGTAAAAGTTGCTCAAAAATGGTCATTTTTGGGTGAATTTTTTCAGCTGTTTTCCTAATGCTTGTAATGTTATGCTAACTTTAGAAAGTAAAGGTTTCTGAGTTTATTCGTAAATCATTCTGAAAATATCAGGGGAAAAAGAGTACAAGTTATTTCTTCTAGAAGGCGTCATAATTCATTTTTACACTGCGAAAAGCATCTGGCTTCATTGGAATGACTTACCGTACATGTGTGTGTTCTGTTGTTGCAGAAGCTGCAGAATGAACTGGAGATGGAACGCAACCAAAGCCAGCTTGGGGATGGATGTGACTGGCTCTCATGCCTGCCCAACCACATCTCACTGAAGGTTGTTATCTGTCTTTGTTTTACAAGTGAATTCACTCTGTGCTAGTTTTACATAATTCATAACAGTGTTGTTTTTGGCAACCCTTTTAATTTTCCTCTAAGTCTTAAAAAATACTAAGTCGTAGTCGTAGTTTAATCATTTCAAAATGTGTTTGTCTTCGTCTAGTTTTAGTTGACGAAAACTCAGACATGTTTTCGTCTGTAAAATTCAAAAATTTTTGTCCAAAAATGAATAAATGTTTCCAACAATTTCTAATGAACATCGAGAGACTAGTATACAGTGGCCTTCATAATTATTGGCACCCCTGAAAAAGATGTGTTTTTTTAGCTTCTAAATTATATATTTTTTAATTCAAATAATATGGGACCTTAATGGAAAAAAAGAGAAAAATCCAACCTTCAATACAAATGGGATTCATTCAGTGGGGAAAAAAAATCCAACATAAAGAAAAAATTATTTGACATCAAATAATGTGTGTCACAATTATTAGCAACTCTGGTGTTAATACTGTTTACAACCCCTTTTTGCCAACAAAACAAGGTCTGGGGACTGAGATGACCATGGGAGGAGCTTGATTTTGTGTCTAGTAAACCATTTCTGTGTAGATTTGGCCATATGTTTAGGGTCATTGTCTTGCTGAAAGACCCAGTGACGACCCATCTTCAGCTTTCGGGCAGAGGGCAACAGATTTTGATTTAAAAACTCCTGGTATTTCAAAGCATTCATGATGCCATGCACCCTAACAAGGTTCCCCGGGCCTTTGGAAGCGAAACAGCCCCACAGCATCACTGACCCACCCCCATACTTTACAGTGGGTATGAGGTGCTTTTCAGCATGCGCATCTTTGGTGGCACGCCAGACCCACTTAGAGTGTTTGTTGCCAAAAAGCTCAATCTTGGTCTCACACAAAAATACACACGGTCCCAGTTGACCAAGATTTTGAATCAAAATCTGTTGCCCTCTGCTTGAAAGCTGAAGATGGGTCGTCACTGGGTCTTTCAGCAAGACAATGACCCTAAACATATGGCCAAATCTACACAGAAATGGTTCACCAGACACAAAATCAAGCTCCTCCCATGGCCATCTCAGTCCCCAGACCTTCTTTTGTTGGCAAAAGGGGGTTGTACAAAGTATTAACACCAGGGGTGCTAATAATTGTGACACACATTATTTGATGTCAAATACTTTTTTCTTTATGTGGGATTTTTTCCCCACTGAATGAATGCACTTGTATTGAAGGTTGGGTTTTTCTCTTTATTTCCATTAAGGTCCCATATTATTTGAATTTAAAAAAAAATATATTAGAAGCTAAAAAACACACCTTTTTCAGGGGTGCCAATAATTATGGAGGGCACAGTATATTGTAGCGTCTACAAGGACTAGGACAACGCCAACTTCGTAATGATAATACACACTCAGCAGAGTACATTATTTTCAATTAATTAAACCCACCTTTAAAAAAAAAACAGGTTGCTCATGAGCTAAATGCTAATTGCCAACGAATGCTATGCTAACACGACGAGTTGCAGCTAGTGTGTGATGATCTCTCAGCACAGAGATTTAAAGGCTAGAGCAACGTTGCATATTCTCTTTTGCCAAGATAAGAAAACAAAGCTTACTGTGTGTTTCAAAAAAAAAAAGCAAGCGCGGAGCGCACATCGAAGCACATTCTAACACCGGTGAGCACTGCTATGATGCAGGCTGAGGTACAATTTGAAAATGTCACGCATTGTGAGCATATGACAGAAACTATGCCGCATTTTCGTCTCGTTGTCGTCTCTTCAGTCGCAAACCGGCATTGGTCTCATTATGTTTTAGTCTACTAAGACACGCTTTTAGCTTGTCATTGTCACGTCATCATCACCAAAAAATTCCTCGGTGACGAAACATTTTCGTTATCGTCATCACTGATAAAAACAACAGTGATTCGCTGTTAGTCCCTCCCAGTCAAATAGCACTAAAATACAACCATTTACTGCCAGCCCTCCCAGTTCATTTGATTGGAATTCTATCAGTGTTGTTGTCTACAAGTCGAAACAAAAACGCACACACACATACGTACACATAGTGTGAACATAAATACCAGGGCCTCTGGTTTATAGGTTTGTTTATGAGTATGTTATATTTTTACTGAAGAACTGGGAACAAAGAAACCTTTGTTTAGTTTTGGCCTCGCACTTTCTGCCAAAGGGGGAGCAGCGTATTGGCCTTTGTTTACTTTTAAATGGATGGTAATGGAAATAATTCAGTCAGCTAGAGCGATGGTGTAAATGTGGGCAGAAGCTTTAGATCTTGTCGTCCTTTCCCCGCAGGAGGAGTTCACCTCAAATGACTGTTATAAAGTAAAAATGTCAGAATCTGCTTCCAGTTATGACAGACATGTAGCCCAATTTTTGTATCAACTGGTGAAACTATGGTTGTGGGAGTCAGAAAATTGCCCCCTTAAAATTCACCTATAATTCAAATTTCCGTAGTTTCTGTTGGCATTGGTTCTTCAAATCAAATCAAATTTATTTCTATAGCCCTTTACAAAAACCCAAAAGGTCCTCAAAGTTCTTTAGAACAACGAAAAGCATAGTTCATGATAAATAAAAGGCAGGAAAGTAGCATATAATTACATTGATTAAAAAATGAAAACAAAAAACAACACATCGCGATAAAAGTCAAAACAGCAAATAAAACAGATCAAATCCAAAACCATTAAAACCCTTAGGAAATAAAACCAGGCTTCATTAGTCTGGAGAAAAAGCGAATCTAAAAAAAGCGGTCTTTGCCCGTGATTTAAAAGGCCTGGATCCGTTATAGTACGGATTTCAGGGGGGCAGGCTATTCCACAACATGGGGGCAGCAATTGCAATAGATCCATCACCCCACTGTTTAAGTCTCGACCTTGGAACTTGCAAACGAAGCTAGCCGGTAGAACGAAGAGCCCTGCCAGGGTTACGGAGGGTTAAAATCTCTGATAAATAAGAAGGAGCCAGGCCATTGATAGAATTAAAATCCAACAGCAAAAGTTTGAAATCAATTCTAAATGTAGAAAGAAGCCAGTAAAGCGATGATAGCGATGATGTTCACGTCTGGGTGTAACTGTTAAAAATTGAGCAGCTGCAGCAACAAATTGCAGACATTTAATAGAGGACTTGGGAAGACCGACATAAAGTGCTTTGCAGTAGTCCAGCATTGAGCTTATAAAAGCATGAAATGCTTTTTCAAGGTAGTGGCGACTAAGAAAAGGCTTCACTTTGGCCAAGAGATGGAGCTGGAAAAAAATTGGTCTTACAACAGAACTAACCTGTTTTTCAAACTTGAGCCTGCTATCGAATATCACTCCAAGACTCTTGACTTCGTTTTCTGTTCTCGAGGCTTTAATAAAAACGGAGTCCACACACAAATACTGAGAGTCTCAGGGTGCGGTCAAACAATAAACAAAGGCTTTAATGAATAAGGCACACACGTTTTAGAATCTGACTCCAATATATACAGTAGGGCAAATAAGTACTTGGTCAACCACCAATTGTGCAAGATCTCCTACTTGAAAAGATTAGAGAGGCCTGTAATTGTCAACATGGGTAAACCTCAACCATGAGAGACAGAATGTGGAAAAAAAAACAGAAAATCACATTGTTGGATTTTTAAAGAATTTATTTCCAAATTAGAGTGGAAAATAAGTATTTGGTCACCTACAAACAGCAAGATTTCTGGCTGTCAAAGAGGTCTAACTTCTAACAAGGTCTGACGAGGCTCCACTCGTTACCTGTATTAATTGCACCTGTTTTAACTCATTATCGGTATAAAAGACATCTGTCCACAACCTCATTCAGTCACACTCCAAACTCCACTATGGCCAAGACCAAAGAGCTGTTGAAGGACACCAGAGACAAAATTGTAGACCTGCACCAGGCTGGGTAGACTGATTCTGCAATAGGTAAAACGCTTGGTGTAAAGAAATCAACTGTGGGAGCAATTATTAGAAAATGGAATTCATACAAGACCACTGATAATTTCCCTCAATCTGGAGCTCCATGCAAGATCTCACCCCGTGGCGTCAAAATGATAACAAGAACGGTGAGCAAAAATCCCAGAACCACACGGGGGGACTTAGTGAATGACCTACAGAGAGCTGGGACTACAGTAACAAAGGCTTCTATCAGTAACACAATGCGCCGCCAGGGACATTTCCTGCACTGCCAGATGTGTCCCCCTACATCCAGCCCCGTCTACGGTTCACTAAAGAGCCTTTGGATGATCCAGAAGAGGACTGGGAGAATGTGTTATGGTCAGATGAAGCCAAAATAGAACTTTTTGGTAGAAACACAGGTTCTCGTGTTTGGAGGAGAAAGAATACTGAATTGCATCCGAACAACACCATACCCACTGTGAAGCATGGGGGTGGAAACATCATGCTTTGGGGCTGTTTTTCTGCAAAGGGACCAGGACGACTGATCTGTGTAAAGGAAAGAATGAATGGGGCCATGTATCGAGAGATTTTGAGTGAAAATCTCTTTCCATCAGCAAGGGCATTGAAGATGAGACGTGGCTGGGTCTTTCAGCATGACAATGATCCCAAACACACAGCCAGGGCAACAAAGGAGTGGCTTCGTAAGAAGCATTTCAAGGTCCTGGAGTGGCCTAGCCAGTCTCCAGATCTCAACCCCATAGAAAATCTGTGGAAGGAGTTGAAAGTCCGTGTTGCCCAACGACAGCCCCAAAACATCACTGCTCTAGAGGAGATCTGCATGGAGGAATGGGCCAAAATACCAGCAACAGTGTGTTAAAAGCTTGTGAAGAGTTACAGAAAACGTTTGGCCTCCGTTATTGCCAACAAAGGGTACATAACAAAGTATTGAGATGAACTTTTGGTATTATTTTCCACCATGAATTGAAAATAAATTCTTTAAAAATCAATGTGATTTTCTGGGTTTTTTTCCCACAATGTCTCTCATGGTTGAGGCCTCTTTAATATTTTCAAGTGGGAGAACTTGCACAATTAGTGGTTGACTAAATACTTATTTGCCCCACTGTATCTCACATTTTATAATGTAGTGGGTGCTTACTTAAATCATTCAAACCATTGGTCAACAATCCTGGGGGTTGTCTGTGACTTCCCCTGATTTGATTATCAAAGACATGAGTGGAATACTGTAACTGGGATCGTGTTACACATTTGTGTTCTAATTCAAAGGATTGAGATAACTAGGCTTACTTCTATGACAGCAAATGGTATATGTTAAAACCAGAGTTTGGTAGTAAGGCGTTACGTGTGCTCCGTTTACATTTACTTGAGTAACTTTTTGAGAAAAATGTACTTCTAAGAGTAGTTTTTCTAAGCCATACTTTTTACTTGAGTAGATTTGTGAAGGAAAAAACGCTTCTCTTACACCGCTACTTTGGGCTACATAAGTCTTTACATTTTCACCTTTATTCTACATATTAGATTTTTTTTTTCCACTGATGCCAAGAGCAGCTCTACTAATTTCACTAATGAGCTGTCGCAACAAATCGATCACGATTCCATTATACCAATCAGACCCAAGCTTGCCGTTATATGATCACGCCAGGCTATTCAATAACGTGGCGTCTTCCAAGCACCATAAGAAATGAAGTATTCGACATAGAGCGCTGCCCTCAACATGACTCGAAAACGCAGATTTTAACATCTCTCCCAGTCTTTATTTGGCACCGACTGACCACAGAAAACCGGAGCTATGATCCTTTTAATTTCATAATGGTAACTATGAAGGAACTAGTATTCACAATTCAAACCAGGAACTATTTCTCCACTAGAGGGTACTCATGGTCTTTGGACGAATAATGCTTCATCTGTCATTTTTTTCTCTCGCCAGGATATAATGATTTTTTTGTTTGATGTATTTCTTTGGCTTAGTGTGATTATGTAATGGGTTTTTGTACAGTATCATTGTAACAACAATTCATATAGATAACTTTGTGCTGAGAAAAAAAATACCATTGTTTAGAAAATAAAAAAAATCTAACAAATTTGTAAGCAGTTACATTTTTACTCATTACTTGAGTATTTATTTCATCAAATACTTTTTTACTTGTACTTGAGAACATTTTTGGATGACTACTTTTACTTGAGTAATATTAGTTTGAAGTAATGCTACTCTTACTTGAGTACAATTTTTGGCTACTCTACCCACTTCTGGTTAAAACTAACCACAATGAGAATGCATGACTGGTTTGACAAAAATAAAAAGCTACATAATGCATACAAGTGAACATATAAATGTGAGTACAAAACATTTCTCACTTGGTATATTGATGCTTTATCATTTTTTGGCCACAGATCTTTCAGCATCTGGACCTACGAGACTTGCTGAGCTGTTCGGAAGTGTGCTGCAGTTGGAAAAGTCTTATCCATTCGGCCACCCTTTGGAGTAGGGTCTGTACAAAACGCATGGATTTGTGTTAGCGTAACAAAGTTGATGCTCTACTTTCAATCACTCTTTCGAATTAGGACTTGACCACATGGCAATTTAAAACCCTTGTGGCTCAGTCTCAGTGCTTCCTCTACTTATGTAAAGTGGGGAGAACAAGTATTTGATACACTGCAGATTTTGCTGGTTTTCCCACTTGCAAAGCATGTAGAGGTCTGTAATTTGTATCATAAGTTCTCTTCAACTGTGAGGGACGGAATCTAATACAAAAAAACTGAAAATCACGTTATATGATTTTTAAATAATAAATTTGTATTTAATTGCATGAAATAAGTATTTGATACATCACAAAAATCGAACTTAATATTTGATATAGAAACCTTTATTTGCTATTACAGATATCAAACGTTTCCTGTAGTCCTTGACAAGGTTTGCACACACTGCAGCAGGGATTTTGGCCCACTCCTCCATGCAGATCTTCTCCAGAGCCTTCAGGTTTCGGGGCTGCTGCCGGGCAACACGGACTTTCAGCTCCCTCCATAGATTTTCTATCGGGTTCAGATCTGGTGACTGGCTAGGCCACTCCAGGACCTTAAGATGCTTCTTACGGAGCCACTCTTTAGTTGACTTGGCTGTGTGCTTTGGGTCGTTGTCATGCTGGAAGACCCAGCCACGACCCATCTTCAGGGCTCTCACTGAAGGAAGGACGTTGTCAGCCAAGATCTGGCGATACATAGCCCCATCCATCCTCCCCTCAATACGGTGCAGTCGTCCTGTACCCTTAGCAGAGAAGCAGCCCAAAAAAAAAGATGTTTCCTCCTCCATGTTTCACGGTTGGGATGGTGTTCTTGGGGTTGTACTCATCCTTCTTTTTCCTCCAAACACGACGAGCCGAGTTTAGACCAAAAAGTTCCATTTTGGTCTCATCCGACCACATGACCTTCTCCCATTGCTCCTCTGGATCATCCAGATGGTCAGTGGCAAACTTCAGACGTGTCTGGACATGCACTGGCTTCAGCAGCGGGACCTTGCGTGCTCTTTAGGATTTTAATCCATGACGGCGTAATGTGTTTCCGATGGTTTTCTTCGAGACTGTGGTTCCAGCTCTCTTCAGGTAATTGACCAGGTCCTGCCGTGTAGTTCTGGGCTGATCCCTCACCTTCCTCATGATCAGTGATGCCCCACGAGGTGAGATCTTGCATTGAGCCCCAGAACGAGGCAGATTGACCGTCAACTTGAACTTCTTCCATTTTCTAATAATTGCTCCAACAGTTGTTACCTTTTCACCAAGCTGCTTGCTTATTTTCCTGTAGCCCATCCCAGCCTTGTGCAGGTCTATTATTTTATCCCTGATGTCCTTACACAGCTCTTTGGTTTTGGCCATTGTGGAGAGGTTGGAGTTTGTTTGAGCATGTGAACAGGTGTCTTTTATACAGGTAACAAGTTCAAACAGGTGCAGTTACCTCCGGTAATGAGTGGAGAATAGGAGGGGTTCTTAAAAAAGAACTAAGAGCCGAAATAATTAATAGTTGGTAATGTATCAAATACTTATTTCATGCAGTTAAATACAAATTTATTATTTAAAAATTATACAATGTGATTTTCTGGATTTTTGTATTAGATTCCGTCCCTCACAGTTGAAGAGAACTTATGATACAAATTACATACCTCTACATGGCATGCAAGTGGGAAAATTAGCAAAATCGGCAGTGTATCAAATACTTGTTCTCCCCACTGTAGATATCTAGTTATAATTTGGAATAATTGTTAGCACGTTAGCATATTGTATCAAACTGTCATTATTGGAAATTGTTGGAAACCACAGAAAAAAAGGTCAAATCTTTACCTATGTATCACAGTACTTTCTCAGCTCAGATTTATATCTTACTAAATGTTAGCATACCAAATACTCACCCGTTAGCTTGTTTGGAATTTGAGCAATAGATATGAACACGAGGTAAATGTGAAACCAACACAAGCATTCCTATACATTGTGCTTAAAAGAAAAGAATTGGGAGTAAACTTTGACAGGTAAATTAAATACTTTTTTTTTTTTTTTTTCATATAGTCTGTATTAATAGCAAATTATTTTATATTGACAAAAACATACAGTAAATCTTATGATTATCAGTTGAGAATTTATTATGGCTTATTTTCAATCGACATGCATTGCATCTAATGGCATCCTAGCTCCTACCGCTAAAACAAACTTAACTGTTATATCTATATTATGTTCTATTCATATTTCCCATTGGAGATGGTATCTTCCACAATAGTACATGAAACCAGTCTCCAAATACTTAATTATCTGCCTTTAGGTTTTCTGTAATTACCATGCTAGCTTGATCTATGTTAGCATACAAACTGTTAGCATTTCAGCTCATTCGATTGTTTAATTGATTGTAAGACTTTCCATTTTTTTGAGGCCATAGGTTAAAATGGTTCTAAAATCCAAGGCCATCTTGCAATAAGTCCTTCACAAATGAGCGTTTCAGATGTGCAACAGGTAGCAGGCCATTTAAAATGTTACTACTTTACTGTAAAGGCAAAATTCTTGAAATATCAATAAACATTTCTTCCTACCCACTCAGGTCAACGTCTCGGTGGATAAACGTTGGATAACAGACGACATCATGAAGGATGTCCTGCTGAATTTCCGTCCGTTTGTGATCCACTTAAACCTCCGTGCCTGCAACTCCTTAGAATGGTCCAGTTTGCAACATATTGGTGAGTGTTCAGCACATCGACAACTTCACTGCCACTAATCAGAAGCTAACAGTGCTCACTAACTCTAATTTGTACATTTTACAACATGAATTGCAATTCTGCTTGTTGTGAGCTACTCAGTAACAACTTAATGAGAAATGAGTATTAAAAAAAACAATTATATTCTTGACTACAGCTTCACAAAATAGTAAAATGTTGATTTATTTCATGTTGTAGTTGCAAACAAACATGGTAATTCGACGTAGAATTATATAAATGTCAAGTTAATCAAAGTCAAAAAAATAAGTACGTAAATATTTTTTATTACAACCTTTGAATGTATTAAAAGAAAATAATAATTTTACACCAACGGAAGATCCCCATGAACTCATTGGCTGCCATTGATGGCGATGGACATGGAATCCCTTTGAACTAGGAAGCGAATGGAAAAAACAAGCACCTAACTACAATCAACTGATTGCAGTTGTAAAACACCGGATTGGTCCGAAATCCCACTGGATCCGCCGCGCTGCGCTCAGCTACGCTCCGAACCACGCAACAAATACCTTTGTATTGTAGTCAATACAAGGTGGTCCACATGAGCGGCTAAGGCCCGATCCGGATCGGCCTCTCCGGTCCGTCAAAACTAAAATACTCCTATTGGTGCCTTTGATGCGGCAACGCGACGCTCCCCTTTGCAGGGTACTGACATCACGATTGAGTGCGGGGAAAAATAAACAGTAAAAAGTGAGTTGCCAATTCTTACAAGCGCTACACTGGTGTCAAAAGTGGGATGTGGAATGGCAACCATGATTGAGGAGAAACCGGGTGGTCGTCCTTCACCAAGACCGGCTCGCCCCTATCAATCCTGACCATCTCCATAAATGGAAGCCAGCCTGGAGGAACAAACTGAGGACCTTCGGACGCCTTCAACGCAGGCTGGAAGAGAGCGTGCTCGCCCAGCGGCGTAGACTTTCTTGGCATTTGCGGGATAACATCCTGTTGTTTTTTTTTTTTTTTTTTTTTTTAATAAACCTGTCCTCTTCAGCTGTTTGACGCGAGAATGGAAGTCTAAGTGCCCCGTTAGTTTCACATTGAGAGTATGACATACTCCCATTGTGATCATTTCAACATACCTCGTTAGGGTTATGGTTAGGAGGGGGGTTATGGGGAACATAAGAAAAGAAACACAAGAGAAGAAAGAAAAGAAACACAAACAACAACAACAAATACATTGAATGCCTACACTAACTACTAATATGTTGGTGCTATTGTCAGCTGGATGTATTTCCGGTTGACACAATGTGGGGGGCCTGTTGACCAGGGAAAGAGGGGGATGGAGGTGGAGGAGTCTATAAGCTAAGTGATTGAAAGGGGTAGAGTGTACACACATCAGCTCTGTGATCTAGAACTCAATAATCGTTTGAATCCCTTGTGAGTGTAAGCCCGTTGGCGACCGACCCTACGCCGCCCCATCGCCGATCCCGGCACCGGGACCCCCCACCCGGGCGCGCCCAATCACATCCAGCCACACGTGAGCCCCACCAAACACGCGACAGCCACACAGACGAGCGGAGCCGGGATAACATTCTGGAAGCTCCAGTTGCTGAGGACAAATAACTGGCTAGGTGGGAGCTGTTTAGCGTTACTAGGAATATTGTCGGCAACTCAATGGTGTATCAGCGCGACCCTCCTATTGGTGCTTTTGATGCGGCAACGCAATGCTCCCATTAGTGGGTTACTGGTAGGACCTGAGAGAGTGCGGAGAAAAATAAACCGTAAAAGTGAGCTAGACTTCTGTGCTGATTTACTGAAGCTAATTTTCGCTGCCAATTCTTGCAAGTGCTATACTATGATTGTGTGTGTGTGCGCGCATGCATGGATTTATTGGGGGTTGGGGGGGGTTGGTTGCGTTGGCGGTTTGTTGTGTTTTGTTGAACGGATTTTAACTGTAGCTAAACTGTACTATTGGCCTTTGTGCATTTTTGGCTCATGTGTATGCTTGTTTTTTTCTGAAAATACTGTCACAATAATAAACTTTGTGTTGATCTGATCATGTAGTCTCCTCCATCTTGCACATGCGCGTATAGAGTCCGGTGGGTGTACGGCCTGCATGAGAATCATATGCAGTGGGCATTGGGCATCTCAAGTGGTCTGCATTGGAGCTGAGTGCAGCGCACACGGACCGAGTGGGATTCCGGGGTTAATGGGTCGCAACGAAAACCAGCACCCACTGTGGCCCTTTGTGGAATAGTTTACCAGCCCCTGTTTTAGCACCATGGATTTGACATCCATCACCGTCAAAGGCAGCCAAAGAGGTAAACCTACAAACTCGCCTTTGTAATTTTTTTATTTTTTATTTTTTTTAATGATTCAAGCTCATTCCCATATTTTAGGGGGATTACACACCACAACAGTATAATCTTCATCTGATACAGACTATTTGACAACATAGAAAGTGGGGAGAGTTGTAAACAAAACCCTTTTGGAACCTTTTCCCTCAAGACAGTCTGATAATTTGATACTTCTGATGTTGCATCAAGTGGCTAGGCTCAATTTCCTCTTCTGGCTCACCCTGCGCCTCTTCCAGGGAGTTCCAAAGCAGCTCGTCTTCCTCGGTTGGGTCTCGCTGACTCTGCTGCCTGTCTTTGACACATCCTTGGTTGTAGGCGCGTACATAGTCCTCCACTCTGTCACCCGTGTATTCCAGAGGCGAGCGACACAGTAGACCGGAGTGCCTCACAACTGGGTGCAGTTTTAGCCAATACACCATGTAGTGGATGCTGCAAATTATGAATTTTGCATGTTAAGATACAATTATACAATATGAAAATTTGTGTTGTTCCGACACCTTATTTTGGCAACCGATTGTGATTCCGTGACCTGGCTGTGCAGTATCGGCCAGTACTACATACGACACCATGTGAAAAAAAATGTACAAAAAATTTTGGGGGAGACTTGCCACTTAAGTTCCACCTCTCGCAATTTTAAGATTAACTTTCAAATCTCCATCCACCATTGGGTAAACAGTAGCTCTTGCCCCGTTCCTATTGACCCAGAGCGAGACAATAGCGATAGCTGCTTAGCATGGCATTCACTGAATGCCGTCATAGATAAGTGTTGGTAAATACCATCAGTGCATTATTTGTTAGTACTAAGGTTATAAAAAGTTTTGGGATTTTTCATTATCATTTAGTCATGAGTTATGATTTTTTGTTCTCAATTTAAGTTTGTTTGAATCAGAGGCAAAAACTGCAAAATGTCAAAAAAATAAGTGATCAAATGTCTAAATAAATAAATAAATCGACTAAATAAATGTGCACTGCATTGCGCTCAGCTTTTGTTGACAATTAGCTTCTTATCACTGATTACGATGCGGCTTGCTTTTCATTCATTTGTGTCATGCCTTGAGTTAAGTTGTGTTTGGTCGTTCTCTAGTGTGTCTTGTCATGTGATTACCCATTGTTTTATTTTTTGTTGCTGCTTTCATGTCTATCCCAGTGTCGATATCAGTGTCCAAGCCCTCGTGTTTATTCTTGCTCAAGTAAGTTTTTAATTCCTGTTTTTTTTTTTGTTTGATCCCCGCTGTTTTTGTTTGCACTTTGTCTTTCAGTCTTTGATTGTTAAAGTAATTTTGAGTTCCCCGACACCCTGCCGTGCCTTGTCTTTGTTTTTCCTTGCGTTTGGGTCCACCTCTTCCCCAACCTGACAATTTGCAAAGCTTCACAGTCCTTTAAACAGTGTGGACGCTGTGCGTCTCCAGACTTGAGAGTACATAATTCCACTACAGAGAAACGGGACGAGTCATTGGTTAAAGGCTGGGTTTATCCCGCCCATCGGACACTGTGCGCCTCCGGGAGTCTTTGGGCAGTGGAAGGGGCTCGGCTGACCCGGGCGCTCTGCTTTTCGGCATAGTGATTGGATGATCTGTCAGAGGCGGTATCCCTTTTTGATTGACAGCGAAATGAGCGACTAAGTGATCTTGTCGTATTAACATCCGTGGGAGGCATTTTTCAATTTTCATTCTGTTGTCCTAGCGAAAAATCGAGCTTCTATTTCTGGTATTTTTTCCTATTGTAGCTACTTTTGTTTGGAGACTTGACTTCTGGCACTCTAGTTTCTTTCCCTACTGTGCAGCAGGTGGCGGTGAGCCCCTCCACCGTCACAAAGCACTAAAAGGCGGACACACAATGAGCTTTCATTCATTGAAAGACCAGCATCCGACGCTGGTTTGAATTTGTTTTTACAGTGAATGTGCTAGTTATTAGTTTTTATTAGTTTTTCATACTTTGGCTTGTCATGTGCAGAGTTCAGAAAAACAAAATGATAAAACTCAACAAAAGGCTAAATTTGAAAAAAATATGTGTTTACTCATATTGTGTGTGAATAATGCTCCAGGGATTCATGTTTTAAATGTTAATATATTTTAGTTAGTTTTGTGAACACACCATAGTTTCAATCAATTTTTTGTCCTGTTTTGTTTGTTTTTCATTTATTTCAGCTGACAAAAATGTTTTTCAATTCCAGTTTTCGTCACTTTGTTCGTTTTCCGTAACGATCACAACCTTGATTAGTACTCGCCGATACGCCAGTGTTTTAGTGCCGTATCTGAACAACACAATACACCCAAAAAAATAGAAGCCCTACCTGTAGTCACACAGCCAAGGGTTTCCCCCCAGCTTTAGCTTGGACAGGAAGTAGAGGTCTTCAAGTACCCCGTACTGGATAAAATACAGGTTATTGTCGGACAGATCCAACTCGCGGAGGTGCAGCAGCCCGTACAAGGAAGCTAAAGAAGTAAAAGCGTTTTAGATTACACGTCACAATCATTTACCATGAGCAGTGAGTTTCAATCAGACTGAGTCTGCTAGAGTGGAAGCTTGTGCACGATCCAATTCAGCTTCTTCATATTTTCACAGAAAGTGAATGGTCTAAAAGCGGAAAATGAGAAACAGAAGTTCCAAGCAGATGTAAAAAGCTCCAGGAAAAAAACACAAAAGCCTTTTTCTGTCATCTTGTATCAAGCATGTGTTGTAAAACTTGAAAAACGCTAATAAATTTAGCAATATTTAACATTCAGACGAAATGTCTGGATGAATTTGAGTTGCTTTACCTCACTTGGCTGCCATTGACGGTGATAGACATCCAATCCATTTGAATGCTGCTGCCAGCCTCTCCCAGTCCAAATGGATTGGACGTCTATCATCGCTGATGGCACTGAAACATGATTTTCTATTACATAATACATACCAGTATCAATGCGCTCCATGTTGTTGTGGCTGAGGTTGAGCGTTTTCAGATGCTTTGCTCCTTGGAAACTCTTGGCCTTCAAGTGGCGAATAGAATTATGGGAAAGATCTATTTGGACGGCTTCCTCAGGAATTCCAATAGGCACCTCTGTTAGACCTAATGATCAAATAGAGTTAATTGCTGCTCTGTAAGGTGGAACATATGAGTACAATTGACTCACGTTCGCAACAAGTTGGAATTTTTGCAAAATACCAGCTGCAGTTTGATTTTTTTCCCACTTGTGTTGCGAGCCAAAATTGAGGCACATGTGGGGTTTATACAAACGTTATAATATCATCCCAGCATAACTCACTTAAATTGAGTTATGAGCCCTGTCACGGAACAAGTTACTCTTAAGTCAGGATTAATTTGTTCCATGCAAGGTCAAACCGTCGCTACAAAGAAAAACTGTCAAAAAGTGTTGGAACACATTACTGCTTCTAATACAAAAAGAGAACTATATTATGTAATTTCACTTACAAGTAAATTGAAATTACATAATACAGTGGTACCTCTACATACGAAGTTAATTCGTTCCAGGACCTTGTTTGTAAGTCAAAATGGTCATATGTCAAGCAGGATTTTCCCTTAAGAATATATTATAATTCCATGAATTCGTTCCACAGCCCGAGAACACCGAATCCTTAATAAACACTGCTGGTACCATCACGGATAGCAAATACACATAGCAAAACAAATAAATTATAAATAAAACTCGGAATAATAATATAATAATAGTAATAATTCCTGTAATAATGTAACGAATCGGATTCTAATGTGGCGGATGTGTTTTAAGTGCTGTTCCTCAACGCACCGCGTGGCTTACATGACAGTGAGATAGGTGCTGTAGAGATTTTACTTTTTTAATGTCTTGTTGTTGTTGGCGTCAACTGCGTCGGACAGTAGGCCTGTTGTATTGCACAAGTTCTGAAATAAATTATTAAAAATTTGAATAAACTGGCGATTTCTGTGGCGATGTTACCACACTAATAATTGTCACATTAAAGTGCCTGTGACAGCATAAAAAAATCTTAAATAGCAATATTATGTAAATTAGAATAATATTTTGAGACGATTCGACTATATAAAACAATTTGGCAAAGCGCAGATTAATCTGCCGTTTAGCCCCTGCCTGTCATTATAGCGCTCTAGCGTCCCCAGCTGGAGGATGACGTCGGCAGGGTCACGATTTCATCTGATTTAGAATTCAGCGAATTGTGGGGGAATTAATCTGAATGAGGAAAATGCGATAAAGAGAGAAGCAAAATTGTTTCAATCTCTCTACTCCAATATGTTTACAGGATATTCTTTTTATCTAAGTATTTTCCCCAATTGCTAAATAAATGGTATGGTCATGACAAATAACAGTCTTGTGCTAAATGGAATATGAAATATTAAAAATGCATTTATTCAGTACGACATGGCAAAATTACTCCATAATGGTCAAAACTGTCGACTTCTTGAACCTCCCGAACGATATTTTATGTCACCGAAGTTAGTCCGGCTTTTGTCATTTCCCTGCCCCGGCTTCGGAGAGCGTAAACAAACAAGGAGGCGTGACAGCTAGCCGATATGCTAACCTGAACCGAGCGTCATTTCCAAGTCTTATTCTCGCCTATTATTCGGCAATCCCCCCCACCTCCAGTGGCAAGCAAGTTACAGCTCGTCGTTCCCCAGCTTGTTTGTCGGGGAAGCAGCTGGAGAAAGACCGCCGGACAAACCGGCCGACGTCGGAGGTGCGCTTAGCTGACCGAGCCCAACCCGAGGACAGTGGTCTATTGCCATGCACACGAAGAGGGCAGAGGGGGCTGGAAGTCTGGACGATATAGAGAAGCCGAGTATAGCGCTCCCCCGGCGGGCACGTGAAGAGGACCGAGGGGGTGTGGACAAGCCGCCGGTCATTGGCCGAGTGGCGTTCTCGGTGGACAAGGAGCATTGTCAGCCATAAAATGCAAGCCACCTCTGCATTAAAACTTGTGCCATGATCCCAGTATTTGACATAATACAAAACACAATTTTTACTCTTTTCCATGTAAGTCCAATGGTCCCACAGTTGTTGGACTTATTTGGGTCAATCTCGGGGTGAACGGGGACTTTTTGAAACCCAAAAAGGCTCACACGCCTCTCCCTGGTGCAGCAACAAAACCCTGCAGCACATTTGGCTGACGTGATGCGAAAAATAAATGCGAAAATAAACAAATTAATCTGCAAAATCAGCTGAATCCGCAGTGTATCTGCATGCCATATAGCAGGGGTCCCCAAACTACGGCCCGTGGGTAGGATACGGCCCGCCTCCACATTTGGTCCAGCCCCCTGAACCAAAAAAAAAAAAATTAGAAAAAAAAACGGCAAACCGGGGTGGTGGTTCCTATCTTTAAGAATGGCAACCAGAGGGTGTGTTTCAACTATAAGGAAATCACAATCCTCAGCTTCCCCGGGAAAGTCTGCGCCAGGATACTGGAAAGGAGTTGTCCGGTTGATAGTTGAACCTCAGATCGAGGAGGAGAAATGTAGTTTTTGTCCTGGCCGTGGAACCACAGACCAGCTCTTCACCCTCGCGAGGGTGTTCGAAGGGGCATGGAAGGTTGCCAGTTCAGTCCACATGTGTTTTGTATAGAGAGAGATGTCCCGATTCGATCACGTGATCAGAAATCGAGCTGATCGCGGCATTTTTCAGAGGACCGGAATCGGGTGAGAAGGATCGGGTTTGGGTTTTTAATTTTAAAATATATTTGGTTCTCTGCATCATGCTCGCATAGCGTCTCACTCCCCCTCCTGCTGCTTTTTTTGCTCACTTGTTCAGCTGCTTGTTAAAATTAACAATGAGTGACAGCTCCGAAGCTTTGATGTTGCCAGAGAAGCTTGGTAGCGCAATCTTCAAAGCCGCCAAATTTATGAGCTCGTTGAGCAACACTTAGTGTGCTGTGGCAATTCATTGTGTAAGTGAGGCTTTTTCAGCAGCGTGAACGGATTTGAGTGGACACACTCAATGATGTATTTTAATAAAGACAAGCATTTTTCTAAGTTATTCTTGTTTGAAAATAAATCAGGAGTGTAACATGTTTTGAATGACGTTTTTTTTTTTCCCCTCTAATTTTCAACAACACTTTTTTTCTGTATCAGATCGGGACTCGGTATCGGCAGATTCTCAAAACCAGGTGACTTAGACTCGTGGGCAAAAATATGCGAACGGGACATCCCTAGTTTTGTGGATTTGGAGAAGGCTTTTGACCGTGTTCCGAGGTGTAACCCATGGGGGGTACTCCAATAGTATGTGGTGGATGGCCCCTTGTTAGTGGCCATCTGTCTGCAGTGTTGCAGGCGCTCAAACGGTCTGTCGTTGTGGAAAGGTCTGGGTTCCTACCCTCACCAATGGCCATGAACTTTGGGTAATGACCGCAATAACACGATCGCGGATACAAGTGGCTGAAATGAGTTTCCTTTGCAGAGTGGCCGAGCTCAGGGTGAGGAGCTCGGTCATCCGGAAGCCCTCGGAGCAGAACCGCTGCTCCTCCATGTCGAGAGGAGCCAGCTGAGGTGGTCCGGACATTTGGTGAAGATGCCCCCTGGACACCTCCCTCGGCAGGTGTTTCAGGCATGTCCGACTGGGAAGGAGACCCCGGGACCGACCCAAGACACGCTAGAGCACAGGTGTCAAACAGATTCCAGAAAGGGCCAAGTGGGTGCAGGTTTGCTTTTCAACCAATGAAGAGGACACCTTTTCACCAATTAGATCTTTTACATGTGTAATCAGTTAAACTTTGTCAGGTGCTGCTTGTTTCAGCAGGAAGTTAATTGGTTAAACTCTCTGAGCAGTATCGGTTGGAACAAAATCCAGCACCCACTTGGCCCTTTCTGGAATCTGTTTGACACCCGTGCGCTAGAGGGATTCTATCTCTTGGCTGGCCTGGGAACACCTTGCGATTCTCCCAGACGAGCTGGTGGAAGTGGTTGGGGTAGGGGCTGTCTGGGCCTCTCTGTTAAGGTTGCTGCCCCCACAACCCGGATTCTGATAAGCGGGAGAAAACAACGAAGACAAATTTGACTTCCAGTGTAATGTTAAGTGAAAATGTCTCTTGAACTTTACCTATTACAGAAAACGTTGCCAAATTTGAACGATGCAAAAACAAAAGGTGGAATACATGAAATGAGAAACTGAGAAAAATCAAGCAGTTTCCTATTTCTTAGCGCTGTTGGCATGTTTGAACATGTCTGAACGTTTTGAGACCCCTTCCCCTCAACTGTCAAATATTAGCATCTTTTTAATATTCCTGCATTACCGTTAGACTCTTGCTTAAATTTAACCCACTGCGTCATTGGAGAGCCTTGCAAAAAAAACGAGGCGCTGTATAGCGGCCACGCCAGCACGGTGAAGCCCCTGTCCATGTGGTAGCTGTCAGACTGAAAAATATTTAAAAATTACCCATTTAGCTTCAGTCCTTCTCTTTGATGTGCACACACTCACGGCCAACAATAAGGCGTTCTAGAGCCAGCACACCAGCGTACCTACTGTATCCAATTAAAGCTTCCCCCATTGAAAAATGGCTTGCTTATCATTACGTAAGAAAAATATGTTTGCACTTGCCATGGTGCTCGTACATCACAGTGATGAATTGACAAAGACTTGCCTCGGTTACTGCAATCCACACGTACGTGAGGGAAGTAATAAATGTGGCAGGAAGCAGTAGCATCTGGTTTGTTTTGAAAGTGACTGGGCTCCGCTGGGTCTATAGGGTCGGTCTGGTCACCCTGGGGCTTTTCATCCGGGTCAAACTTCTTGCAAAGCAACTCGGGGTCAATCCGCTTTAACTTTATGCCTTTGAGCCTGAGAGGCTCCGCACACCTTCAAAAAGAATAGCAAAAGTTACAGGTTGGCATGGTAGCACATGTAGCCAAAATACTCATACTTTATTTTTTATAGCCGTTATTGAGGACGATGGACTTCCAATTCATTTGGATAAATGTGAATGAATGCTGACAGCCCTCTCAGTAGGGTTTACTAATGATTATGTTTGGAATTATTCAACTAATCAGGTCACATGTACATCATGTTTTTTTACTCTGGGCTTGACACTTTAGCTATAAATGTGCTTTGGAAGCAATAACTGCACTGAGAAAATGCACTATTTTACTTTAACCATACTAGGACTGTATACTACAGTACTATGATTGTTTTTCAAAGCAAAAACAGATATTGGCAAATAGCTCATATTGATTATGACGAGGATAATCCAATTGCTCGAGGAATACAGAAATCAGATATTCCCCTGGCGGCTTTGTTGTTGTTGTTTATTTTAATCAATAAATATAGGCACCCCTGGAATGTTGCCAGAAAATAAAGCATTTCTCAAAGAAATCAATGCAATTACAAACGTTTTCAGTATGAATGTTGTTATTTCTTGGATGTGCATTGAAAAAACATTGAACAGTCAAAATTGACACAATTTTAGACAAAACTCAAAAAATAGGGTCGACAATATTGTTGGCACCCTCACCTCAATATTTGGTTGCACATCATGTGGAAGAAATAACGGAAAGCAATCGCTTTCTATAACCATCAACAAGTTTCGTGCACCTCTCAGATGGCATTTTAGACCACTCTTCTTTTGCGAACTGTTCCAGGTCTCTCAGATTTGAAGGGTGCCTTCTTGCAACAGCAATTTTGAGATCTATCCATAATGTTCAATATGATTTAGATCCGGACTGATGGATAGGCACCTCAGAATTCTCCAAAGCTTTGTGTCCAACCATTTCCAACCGTTTTGGGTCGCTGTCCTGTTGGAACACCCATGACCTCTCACGCAGACCCAGTTTTCTGACACTACACCCTACATTCCGGCCTAAAACATTGTGATAGTCGCCATATTTCATGACTCAATGCACAATGTCAAGGCACCGAGTGCCAGAGGCGGCAAAACAACCCCGAAACATCATTGGACCTCCACCATATTTGACTATAGGCACTGTGTTCTTTTCTTTGTAGGCTTCATTCTTTTTTTGTGGCACTTAGCACTGGTCTCCAACCATTTCTTGGTGCTATTTGAGGTATGTGTTGGGTCATTGTCCTGTTGGAACACCCACGACCTCTGACACGGACCCAGTTTTCTGACACTACATCCTTCCGGACCAAAACATTTTGATAATCTCCATATTTCATGACTCCTTGCACACTGTCAAGGCACCCAAAACATACCTCAAATAGCAAATTGCATGGTCACAAAGCGCTGGAGAATTCCGAGGTGGCCATCGATGTGTCCAGATCTAAATCCCATTGAACACCTATGGAGAAATCTCAAAATTGCTGTTTCAAGAAGGTACCCTTCAAATCTGGGAGACCTGGAGTTCGCATAAGAAGGGTAGTCCAAAATTCCATCTGAAAGGTGCACGAAATTTTTTGATGGTTATAGGAAGCGATTGCTTTCTGTTATTTCTTCTAAAGAATGCGTAAACAAATATTGAGTTGAGGGTGCCAACTTTTGTCCAGCCCATTTTTGAAATCGTTGTATAATTGTGTACATTTTGGCTTTTCTGTGTTTTTCCAATGCAAATCAAAAAAATAAACACATTCATATTGAAAACATTTGTAACTGCGTTAATGTGGGTAAAACTGTATTTTCTGGAAAAAATTCAGGGGTGCCAATAATTTCATCCATGACTGTCTATATATACTGTATATTTCAATAAGTTTTAAAAAAGACAATATTTTGTCTGTTCTTTCATTTTTTTTTTTTTTTTTGTTTAAATAAATTAATAACATTTTTTAAAAATACAAACGAAAATATGAATGAATTTGTTCTCAATGCTACCAAAATGTGCTCCTATACTTTTAATAACAACTTTCTAACAAGACTGATAAGTCTACACAACTTAATAAAAACCTAAAAACGTATTGATTTCGTCAATAACGTGACCTGCAAACTGTAAAAAAAAAAAAAAATTCCACGTTTTTTTCAAAAGAATAAGTAAAAATAAACAGTTAAATTAATGTGGATGTGTTCATATGCAATGTACACTGTCCATTTAAAGTGCCTCAGATTAACAAAAAGTTAACTTTTTAAAGTAGGTTTTTCCTGACCTATTCATGATTAACTCAGTGGCCGCCTCTGACAGGGAAAAAATGTGCGATCCACATGAACTGGGATTGGGTGACAGTGATTGATAATGTGATTGATTCATTGCTATTAACAGCGATAGACGTCGAATCCACTTTGACTTGTAGGGCTGCCAATCAATGGGAACCAAGACTAATTGTTGGAAAAACCGTCCAGTGAAGTGAAAATTAAAATACTCAAGTTCAGATGACTGACGAATGCTTATTTTCCAAAAGAACATCACCTAGCATGATTTCCCAAGTTTCGGTTGCTGGGGACTTGAAGGGTTTGTACAAGACTGTCCATGTCACAGTGACAATTCAAGGGATTATCATAAAAGCGTAAATAGCGGAGATTGGGCATGGGGATGAGGGCTTCCTCTCCTAGAGAAGTCAGCCGGTTGTGTTGGAGTAGCAGAGTTGTGAGTCGAGTCAAACCCTCGAAGGCCTCTTCCTCCACCAAGGAGATGTGATTCTGCTGCAAGTCCAAACTGGTTAGACTCTCGTACCCGGCGAAGGCGCCGTCACGAAGGACCTTAATCCTGTTACGTGCTAAGAGGAGGTACTTGGGTGCTCTGGACCAAATCTCATGTTTGGGAATGGAAGTGAGGCGACGTTCTTGACAATCTGCAAAAACATGTCCGGATTCCAATGATTCTGTGCAGTTGGCAGGTTTCGGAGGGTCGGATCTGCTGTGACGACCGACGCCTTTCACCCTGAGGGTTTGAGACAAAAACGGGGGGAAAATGACTGAGGGAAATGAGAACAGTTTGTGAACTCTTAGATGAATCAAGATAAAATATGTTTGTTATTCGCCTTATTGTGTAAGAGCATTCAAGCGTTTCTTTTTTAATTTTTTTAAAGATTTCATAATTTCTTACAGGAATTTTATCACTAGTTATAAATAATCTCATGGTCCTAAAGCAAGAAATAAGGCCTAGCATTATATTATATGGTAGTTTAGGTAGTAGAGCTGCCACAAACAAAAATTTTTGTGGCTGATTATTTCAGCGATGAGTCAACTAATCGACTCGTACATGAATTACGTTATTTTCTTATATATTACACTGGGTTTAACATTTTAGCTGGAAATGTGCATTAGAAGCAAAAACCACAAAAAAAAAAAAAATTAAATACAATTACTTATGCAATAAATGCACGTAATAAACTGTAATAAATTAATAGAAATAGAGAAAAAATACACATAGATTTTTTGATGAAGATTTATAAAGAAGATATCTAATAACAAGAAGCCCAAAAAAAGAGTATTTGAACAATTTTTAGGTCAACAATATCTCTAAAAGATTTATCAACTATCAAAATATATGTAGCTGTCGATTAATTTGATAATCAATTACTTGTTGATCAATTCAATACAATCGTGGGAGCCTTAGTAGGTGTTGGGTGTGACAATATATCTAAAAGGTGATATATTGCGATACTTTGTAACCCTAAAGGTTATCGATGTGCTCCCACCATGAATCGATACATCGTTTTAAAAAGGTGTCACTATTTAAAAAAAGGAACCGACAGGTTGCTACCAGAATCTTCCATTTGAATAGTGCGTACGTTAGCTCACTAGCTGCCATTGACAGTGTGAGACATCCAATACATTTTGATTGGATTAGACGTCTAGCGCCGTCAATGGTACTGAAACTAGAGCATTTCATCCATCCATCCATCCATCCATTATCTTCCGCTTATTCCGGGGTCGGGTCGCGGGGGCAGCAGCTTCAGCAGGGAAGCCCAAACTTCCCTCTCCCCAGCCACTTCAGCCAGCTCCTCCGGCGGGATTCCAAGACGTTCCCAGGCCAGCCGAGCGACATAGTCTCTCCAGCGTGTCCTGGGTCGACCCCGGGGCCTCCCGCCGGTGGGACATGCCCGGAACACCTCTCCAGGGAGGCGTCCAGGAGGCATCCGAACCAGATGCTCGAGCCACCTCAACTGGCTCCTCTCAACGCGGAGGAGTAGCGGCTCGACACCAAGCCCCTCCCGGATGACCGAGCTTCTCACCCGATCTCTAAGGGAGAGCCCGGACACCCTGCGGAGGAAACTCATTTCGGCCGCTTGTATCCGGGATCTTGTTCTTTCGGTCACGACCCACAGCTCGTGACCATAGGTGAGGGTAGGAACGTAGATTGACCGGTAAATCGAGAGCTTCGCCTTTTGGCTCAGCTCCTTCTTCACCACAACGGACCGGTGCAGAGTCCGCATCACTGCAGACGCTGCACCGATCCGCCTGTCAATCTCCCGCTCCCTCCTACCCTCACTCGTGAACAAGACCCCAAGATACTTAAACTCCTCCACTTGGGGCAGGATCTCATCCCCGACCCGGAGAGGGCATGCCACCCTTTTCCGGCTGAGGACCATGGTCTCGGATTTGGAGGTGCTGATCTTCATCCCAACCGCTTCACACTCGGCTGCAAACCGCCCCAGTGAGAGTTGGAGGTCACGGCTTGATGAAGCCAACAGCACCACATCATCTGCAAAAAGCAGAGATGAGATGCTGAGGCCACCAAACCGGACCCCCTCAACGCTTCGGCTGCGCCTAGAAATTCTGTCCATAAAAATTATGAACAGAATCGGTGACAAAGGGCAGCCTTGGCGGAGTCCAATCCTCACTGGGAACGAATTCGACTTACTGCCGGCAATGCGGACCAGACTCTGACACTGGTCGTACAGGGACCGAACAGCCCTTACCAAGGGGCTCGGTACCCCGTACTCCCGGAGCACCCTCCACAGGACTCCCCTAGGCACACGGTTGAACGCCTTCTCCAAATCCACAAAACACATGTAGACTGGTTGAGCGAACTCCCATGCACCCTCGAGGACCCTGCCGAGGGTGTAGAGCTGGTCCACTGTTCCACGGCCGGGACGAAAACCACACTGCTCCTCCTGAATCCGAGATTCGACTTCCCGACGGACCCTCCTCTCCAGCACCCCTGAATAGACTTTACCGGGGAGGCTGAGGAGTGTGATCCCTCTATAATTGGAACACACCCTCCGGTCCCCCTTTTTAAAAAGGGGGACCACCACCCCGGTCTGCCAATCCAGAGGCACTGTCCCCGATGTCCACGCGATGTTGTAGAGGCGTGTCAGCCATGACAGCCCTACAACATCCAGAGCCTTTAGGAACTCTGGGCGGATCTCATCTACCCCCGGGGCCTTGCCACCGAGGAGCTTACCAACCACCTCAGTGACTTCAACCCCAGAGATTGAAGAGCCCACCTCAGAGTCCCCAGACTCTGCTTCCTCAAAGGAAGGCGTGTCGGTGGAATTGAGGAGGGCTTCGAAGTATTCTCCCCACCGACTCACGACGTCCCGAGTCGAGGTCAGCAGTACACCATCTTCACTATACACAGTGTTAATGGTGCACTGCTTTCCTCTCCTCAGACGCCGGATGGTGGACCAGAATTTCCTCGAAGCCGTCCGGAAGTCGTTTTCCATGGCCTCACCGAACTCCTCCCATGTCCGAGTTTTTGCCTCGGCGACCGCCGAAGCCGCAGTCCGCTTGGTCAGCCGGTACCTGTCAGCTGCCTCCGGAGTCCCACAGGCCAAAAAGGCCCGATAGGCCTCCTTCTTCAGCTTGACGGCATCCCTTACCCCAGGTGTCCACCAGCGGGTTCGGGGATTGCCGCCACGACAGGCACCAACCACCTTACGGCCACAGCTCCGATCGGCCGCCTCAACAATGGAGGTGCGGAACATGGTCCACTCGGACTCAATGTCCCCCACCTCCCCCGGGACAAGGGAGAAGTTCTGCCGGAGGTGGGTGTTGAAGCCCTTTCTGACAGGGGATTCTGCCAGACGTTCCCAGCAGACCCTCACAATACGTTTGGGCCTGCCAGGTCTGACCAGCATCTTCCCCCACCATCGGAGCCAACACACCACCAGGTGGTGATCAGTTGACAGCTCCGCCCCTCTCTTCACCCGAGTGTCCAAAACATGCGGCCGCAAGTCCGATGACACGATCACAAAGTCGATCATCGAACTGCGGCCTAGGGTGTCCTGGTGCCAAGTGCACATATGGACACCCTTATGTTTGAACATGGTGTTCGTTATGGACAATCCGTGACGAGCACAGAAGTCCAATAACAGAACACCGCTCGGGTTCTGATCGGGGGGGCCGTTCCTCCCAATCACGCCCCTCCAGGTCTCACTGTCATTGCCCACGTGAGCGTTGAAGTCCCCCAGCAGAACGAGGGAGTCCCCAGAGGGGGCACTCTCCAGCACACCCTCCAAGGACTCCAAAAAGGGTGGGTACTCTGAACTGCTGTTTGGTGCATAAGCACAAACAACAGTCAGGACCCGTCCCCCCACCCGAAGGCGGAGGGAGGCTACCCTCTCGTCTACTGGGGTAAACCCCAGCGTACAGGCACCAAGCCGGGGGGCAATAAGTATGCCCACACCTGCTCGGCGCCTCTCACCGTGGGCAACTCCAGAGTGGAAGAGGGTCCAACCCCTCTCGAGAGGACTGGTATCGGAACCCAAACTGTGTGTGGAGGAGAGTCCAACTATATCTAGTTGGAACTTCTCTGCCTCACACACCAGCTCGGGCTCCTTCCCCGCCAGAGAGGTGACATTCCATGTCCCAAGAGTTAGCTTCTGTAGCCGGGGGTCGGACCGCCAAGGCCCCCGCCTTTGGCTGCCGCCCAAATTGCTACGCACCCGACCCCTTTGGCCCTTCCCACAGGTGGTGAGCCCATGGGAAGGCGGACCCACGTTGCCTTTTCGGGCTGTGCCCGGCCGGACCCCATGGGAAAAGGCCCGGCCACCAGACGCTCGCCTTCGAGCCCCACCCCCAGGCCTGGCTCCAGAGGAGGGCCCCGGTAACCCGCGTCCGGGCAAGGGAAACTTGGATCCTGTAATTTTCTCCATCATAAGGGGTCTTGTGAGCCATTCTTTGTCTGGCCCCTCACCTAGAGCATTTCCTGCCAGTCTTTTGTGGGCATTTACAGGTCGTTTTTTGTTGATTTTAGGGCATTTAGAGGTTACTTCCTGTTGATTTTGAATCACTTACTATTCATTTGGGGACATTCTTGAGGCCCTTCCTTTTCAGTAACCGTAAATGCCCCAAAGGAAAGTGACCGAAAACAAAGAGGAAATGACGTGAAATGCCCCAAAATGAACTCATTGCCTGACACAGGCCGCCACTGACGGCCATAGACATCCAATCAGTTTGAAGTGGGAGGGATAGCAGCGAAGGAATGAACGTTCAGATGGATCAGACGTCTACTAGTGATAAACTCATTCCAATTCACAGAAGTAGTATGAAAATACGTTATTTTCTGTTTATTAGTTGTTTTGTAAAATATCCTAGAATGATTTCCTGACCCATGTACAGTGAAGAAAGTATTTGAACCCTGCTATTTTGCAAGTTCTCCCACTTAGAAATCATGTAGGAGTCAGAAATTTTCATCTTAGGTGCAATTGTCTACTGTAAGAAAGATAATCTAAAAAAGAAAAATCCAGAAATCACAATGTATGATTTTAACAATTTATTTATGTGATACAGCTACAAATCAGTATTTCAACACCTGTCTATGAGCTAGAATTCTGACCTTGAAAGACCTGTAAGTCCACCTATTAAAGGTCCACCTCCACTCCATGCATTATCCTGACTCAGATGCACATGTTTGAGGTCGATAGCTACGCAAAGACACCTGTCCACCCCATACAATCAGTAAGACTCAAACTTGTAACATGGCCAAGACAAAAAAGCTGTCCAAAGGCACCAGAGACAAAATTGTACACCTCCAAGTGGCTGGAAAGGCCTACGGAGCAATTGCCAAGCAGCTTGGTGAAAAAATGTCCACTGATGGAGCAATCATAAGAAAATAGAAAAAAGCTAAACATGATGGTCAATCTCAATCAGCGCGGAGCCTCAATGTATGATATCAACTTGTGGAGTCTCAGTGATCCTAAGAAAGGTGAGGAATCACCCCATAACTACACGACAGGAGTTGGTCAATGATCTGAAAAGACCTGGGACCACCGTTTCCAAGGTTACTGTTTGTAAAACAATAACACATCATGGTTTGAAATTATGCATGGCATGGAAGGTTCCCCTACTTAAACCAACACATGTCAAGGCCCGTCTTAAGTTTGCCTATGACCATTTGGATGATGCAGAGGAGACATGGGAGCACGTTTTGTGGTCAGATGAGGTAAAAAGAACTTTTTTGTCATAATTCCACTAACCGTGTTTGGAGGAAGAAGAATGATGAGTACTATCCCCAAGAACACCATCCCTACTGTGAAGCATAAGGGTGGGAGCATCATGCTTTTGGGGTGTTTTTCTGCACATGGGACAGGACAAGTGCACTGTATTAAAGATAGGATGACTTGGGCCCTGTTTTGTAAGATTTTGGGGAACATCCTCCTTGTGCCTGGGTCTTCCAACATGACAATAACCCAAGGCACACAGCCAGGAAAACCAAGGAGTAGCTCTGTAAGAAGCATATCAAGGTTCTAGCATGGCCTAGCCAGTCTCCAGACCTAAACCCAATAGAAAACCTTTGGAGGGAGCTCAGACTCCGACAGCCCAGAAACCTGACTGATGGGTGCGGCAGAGATCCCTACTGCAGTGTTTGCAAACCTGGGGAAAAACTACAAGAATCATTTGACCTCTGTAATTGCAAACAAAGGCTACTGTACCAAATATTAACATTCATTGTCTCAGGTTTTCAAATACTCTTTTTGCAGCTGTGTCACACAAATAAATCGTTAAAAAATCTTACATTGTGATTTCTGGATTTTTCTTTTTAGATTCTGTCTTTCACAGTGGACATGCACCCACTATGTAAATGTCAGACCCCTCCATGATTTCTAAGTGGGAGGACTTGCAAAATAGCAGGGTGTTCAAATACGTATTTTCTTCACTGTATGGATAATTGTTGTATCTCAAAGTGTACATGTTGCCCACCTGTCCCGTCCCATCTTTTGTCTCGCTCGTTTGAGGCCTTTGCCTTTACCCGCCCGTTTCATCTCCATGAACGGGAACAACAGCAGCAGCAGGAGCAGTGAAACCACGATGAAAGAGGAGGTCACGCGCATGCTGAAAGCAGCAGCTTTCTCTCTCACTCTTTTTTTCTCTTGGGAGGGCTGTGAAGTCAAGCAGAGTTGTTTTGGATATTAATGATGAGGAGGGTTTGAAATGAGTCGGAGAACAAATGTTGTAAGCTCTGATGAAGTACAGCTGTGGAAGGAGCGTGTTGCATAACACTGCAGGAACATTCAAATGTGTATTTATAGACTTGTCACAATATTTGCACGTTTTAGCGTGTACAACTTTTGTTAACACGGCGTGTTAAAACATGTAGATACGTTATTAGTTCATAAGATTTATGTAATAACATAACGGTGACTGAAATTGTAGTTGTTTCACTAACTTGATTGCTTTTTCTGTTCCAGGCGAATGCAAAAATCTCCAAGAGCTCAACGTGTCTGAGTGTTTTAATATCACGGTAGAGTACTGCTATCATTGTCTGGAGCAAACTTTTTTGTTTTTGTTTTGCCGCTCATCATAGTTTTCAATTATCCTTATTGGGGCGGTTAAAAACATGAAAGTACATCTCTAAGTGTATGCCAAAAATCTTGATTCAGCGCCGGTTTTAAGTTCAGGGCTCATGGTAGTAAGTGAACAAAATGCTAATTTATCTGCGTATGCTTTGTGTAGTTCAGGGGTGCCAAACTCAGTTTGGTCCGCAGGCTACATTTATGGAAATTAGATCTAATGTGGGCTGGACTAGTTTATTTTTGGCAAGATAAGTAAACTCGCGGGCTGCCATTCACGCCAGTCAATGTCAAATGCATTTTGACTAGGAGGGGCCAGCGAACTCGCTCCTCCCAATCAAAATGGATTGGACATTGAGCGCCATCAATGGCACTGGAAAATGAGCATTCTCAGCTAGTCCTTTGTGTATAAGTGAATTGGAGGTCTATTATTGTCAATGGCAGGCAGTGCATTTTGCGTCACTTAGATGTAATTTTAAAGGGAACCTCGGACTTAAAGACATGGAGGCTCTAATAGTCCACAATTGTTCTCTTTTACTCAAATATTTTACTAGAAACACGTAAAATATTGCCCTTAATTTAAAATCTATAATATTTTGTACATGTTTTGACCTACGGAGGGCGCCATGTTTTATGGACAATCGGAGTGATGACGTAGATTGTCACTGTCACTTGACGAATACTATTGGGTTACTGCTAGGGTTGTTCCGATCATATTTTTTTGCTCCCGATCCGATCCCGATCGTTTTAGTTTGAGTATCTGCCGATCCCGATATTTCCCGATCCGATTGCTTTTTTTTTTGTTGCTCCTGATTCAATTCCAATCATTCCCGATAATTTTTCCCGATCATATACATTTTGGCAATGCATTAAGAAAAAAATGAATAAAACTCGGACGAATATATACTTTCAACATACAGTACATAAGTACTGTATTTGTTTATTATGACAATAAATCCTCAAGATGGCATTTACATTATTAACATTCTTTCTGTGAGAGGGATCCACGGAAAGAAAGACTTGTAATTCCTAAAGGATAAATGCGACTTTGTATATTGTGACTAAATATTGCCATCTAGTGTATTTGTTGAGCTTTCAGTAAATTATAAAGGAGCCATTTAACTGTTCTGCCCAAATGCACGATGGGAAGGCCAACCATAACTGTGCATAATGGCACCAATTGATATACAGTGGGGAGAACAAGTATTTGATACACTGCCAATGGGTTTTCCCATTGGCAGTGTATCAAATACTTGTTCTCCCCACTGTATCTTCTCTGCGTTGGGAAGTAATATATGGTTTAAGGAAAAGATCAACCAGTACCGTTCTGCCCCACATTGCTTTCCACAATATTTGTAATTGTTGAGAGACGGATTTTAAGGCTTAAGCCAATTGAAAAGAGGCTCCAAAAACTGCCAAAATTCTCTCTACTCATTTTAGGCTGCCTGTTAGCTCTATATATAGGTAAAACGGCGCCATTATAGATTGAACGCGACTATGTGTCAGTGGGTCGTGCAGCGCATGCATTAATTGCATTAAATATTTTAACGTGATTAATTAAAAAATAATTAATTACCGCCGTTTACGCGATAAATTTGATAGCCCTGCTTTAAGCCAAAACTAAAGACTCTGGATGAATGTAACACATTTTGTCTGTAACGTTAAATACAATTACAAAACGATTTAATTAAAAAAATACATATATATATATATATATATATATATATATATATATATATATATATATATATATATATATATATATATATATACAGTGCTGCTCAAAAGTTTGTGAACCCCCTCAACATTTTGGAATTTTCTATTATTTCAACCTGATTTCCTAATCAATCAATTCAGTAGTTTTTTTGTTTGTTTTTTTAACAGTTGTGTTGTCGAGACTAAATTAAAAAGAGTTTTCATCAACTGATGTAGGTGCAAAATTGAACTGTTTGGTCACAACCAAAACCGCCATGTCTGGCGAAAAGTCAACACTGCATACCACCAAAAGAACCTTCTCCCAACAGTGAAGCATGGAGGTGGGAATGTCAAGATTTGGGCTTGCTTTTCATCCTCAGGACCTGGACAACTCCACATAGTCCAGGGAATCATGAATTCTGAGGAATATTGTCAAATCCTAGAACATAACCTGACGCCATCTGTTTTGAAGTTAAAGCTTGGCAGAAGGTGGATCATGCAACATGATAATGATCCAAAGCATTCCAGCAATACAACCAAGGAATGGCTGAAAAAGAAGAAGATTCGTGTTCTGGACTGGCCCAGTCAAAGTCCTGACCTAAATCCCATTGAAATGCTGTGGCGGGACCTGAAGCGAGCAGTTCATGCCAGACGCCCATCAAACCTCTCTCAACTGACTGCGTTCTGCAAGGAAGAATGGGCAAAAATCCCCCAAAGTAGATGTGAGAGGCTGATTAGTCACTACAGAAACCGTTTGGTTGAGGTAATCTCTGCAAAAGGAGGCGCAATATCCTATTAACTGAAGGGGTTCACATACTTTTGCACACATGATATCTGAGTTTTTCTTAAATCAACCACTTTTGTTAAATAAAGAATGACAATATAACTATTTCTTTTGTTTCAGTCCATTATTTGGAATGTCAGTATTGTGGATTTGGGTATAACTTAACATTTAATAAGGTTATTTTAGTTTTTTTTACAAAAAATCTGACCATCGCTGTGGGGTTCACAAACTTTCGAGCAGCACTGTATATATATATATATATATATATATATATATATATATATATATATATATATATATATATATATATATATATATATTAAAAAAAGGCATGTCGGATATTTTTTTGCCGATTCCGATACTTTGAAAATGACGTGATCGGACCTGAGTAACTAAAGATGTCCCTGATCGGGACATCTTTAGTTACTGCAATTCTTTCTACGTGGCGAAACGTCCAACACGTGTGCTTATCGGTTAAAAGCGGCGAGTACTTACTATTTGTGTTTTTATTGAGTCTTTTATTACCTTTTCATTGCCTCAAAATACTTTTTGCATGTGTTTCCCTCTCATACTTTTAAGCATTGTGTTTTTGTGGTCGATTTAAAGCAGATTTTTGATCTGTTGACCACATTAGTCAAGTAACATATTTAAACCACCCCTATTTGATATTGCGACGTTTGAGTAATTTTGTAAGGCATCTTTAGTATGTTCTGTCTGTATGCACTTACACAAAACAAGCTGAAAGCGCAAGGTAGTGCTTTGGGTGTCAAATTTGCTTCATATTGGATGTTTCGCCGGTGTAGCACATTGCGGTTTTGTACTACTCTTGTCTCATCCCATCTTTCCTGTTCATTTTGCTTTTGCTGCTTGTTTTGTGAAATATCGACAGTGCTGTCATGCTCATTAATGTCCTCTCGGATTCAAATTGAAAGGGTTGAACAGATGACATGCTTATGTCGCTAGAGTCGTACTCCAGAAGCCGGCAGCGTAACCACGTGATGTCACCGCCCTACGACTTGAACAACAATGGCGACCTACTAGTTAAAGTAAATTGTATAAAAAACAAATTATTTTAGCTCATAATAACGTTTATCTTTTAAGAACTGCAAGTCTTTCTATCCGTGGATCCCTTTAAGATAGATAGTTATGGGTCACTTCCTCTAAATTTTGGATCATTTCCTGTTGATTTTTCAGGTCTGCTTCTTATTGATTTTGGGGCATTTCCAGGTTACAACCTGTTTATTTTGTGTCACTTCCTGTTGGTTTGGGGCATTTTCGGGTCACTTCCTTGTTAACTCATTGGCTGCCATTGTCGGAGCTAGACGTCCAATGCATTTTGACTGAAAGGGGGCGAATCAACGAATGTAATTGTGGACATTAAAGTGAGCCAAGTGCAGTAGTGCACACACTCAATCACACAAATAAACATTTTCTGTTTTTACAGCACCAATGTCACAATAAAAACATGTAATTTTGTATGTACGGTATGAATGAGCTGCAACATGCCTGTCAGGCAGAACAACACCGCCAGTGGGCTGGATTGAACCTTTTGCGGGCCGCTTTTCGGCCCACGTGCCGTACATTTGACACCCCAGATGTAGCCATTAATTAGGTCCTGCAAGGATCCCATTATTTCTGCTGCGTTGAATGTTATTACTACTTTTACGCAAACGCGAATGTATTTTTTGGGCTATTCCCATTGGCAAAAAGTTAGTTAGGTTTAGACTAAAACAGAATTGGTGTGGCCAAATCAATCAAACCAATAAATCAAGATCAATGCAGGGTTATGAAATTTGGTATGCATTTAGAGCTTGTTAAGCCAAACTAAATGAGAGTTAGGCATTTGAATCTCTGATCAAAAGAAACATTGTATTGAAATTTTTTAATTTAAAAAAAAAAAATCACCAATCTTTAGGTCTAACCAAACTGGTCTTACATTTTCAGTAGTGACCCAAATGGCTCCAAACTAATTTTGTTCCCATGCTAAATCTTAACTTGTTGACCTGTAATTGAGTCAAAATGTAAATATAAAAGATTAATTACGATTAAAAAAGCATTTATTTTATTTTATTTTATTTTATTTTTTTAAATAAACGAGGACGTGATCGAATAAAACTATCTTTGATATCTCGCAATTGACATATTTGGCACCTCTGTTTCAAGCCTATTACCACATTTAGGATAAGTCATCATTTTTGGTCATTTAATTAAAAAGACTCGGCATGCACAATTGTAGATCTCATATTTTGGGTCATGTAGGCCAAAAAGAAAATTAATACAATTAAAATGAATGAAAACAGAAAAAAACAATCTGGTTTTTGCCCATAACAACAATTAAAAGTTCCTTTTTTGTTTTAATTTTGTAGTACTGTATTTATCTCATTGCCTGGTTTTAAAAAGGATAGATGTAATAGATGTTCAGTCAAACTGGGAGGACTGGCTGTGAATGCTCATCATTCAGTGCCATTGACGGTGCCATCTTTGAATGGATTCGATGTCAAGCACCGTCAATAAGTTAGAGAAAAATGTCCCAAAAAGGATAAACAGTATACAGTACATAAATGATGATGATAGGTTATAAAGCTACAATTCTGTTCAATAATTGGCAACAGGCGTATCCGTAAGTTAACTGTTCCTTATGCCATCTAGTGAAAGACGGAATTATTCTGCCTGTCGCTATACATCGCTAGCCTTACGTGACTGATTTGATCATAATATGAACCACCAGCTTTAACAAGTTCTATCTTGAATAAACAACAGGCATTTTTGTGGAATCCCACCACTCAAATTTGTGTTTTCCTTTTTAGCTCCACCGCATAAACTTTTAACAGTACATTGGGTAATACAAAACCAAGCTATTTCTGTCTCATTTGGGAAATCCAGTCTTTTTACTGGAAGCATATCAGCAAAGAATGACTTGTACGGCAGATCCCCCTAAGTGTAAAATGTGAATGACGTGATTATTTGTGTATTTTGACAGGACGCCATGATTAGGTCATTCGTGGAAGGCTGCAACTCTTTGCTGTACTTGAACCTTTCCAGTACCCTCTTAACAGATGCCACCCTTAGAGAGCTAGCCAGGTAAACAGCAAAACTTGTTAGCACGCTAATCCTTTAGTTGCGGGAGCCTTGCCCTCCACTTCCCAGAATGAGTCATAATACACTTTTTTTCCGACATAGAAAACCAGCAGAATTTTTGCTTTTCACATGTGAGAAGAGCTCAGTATCTGCCAGTGTGAACATTGAGATGGAGAGGAACAGATGTGGCTCTTGTGATGCTCAGGCACCCAAAAATTGGAGAAAAAAAATTGCCATTGTGGATGGATTTATGTGATGTGAATATTCTAGTTGTAAATCAGTCAGACTGGAACAAACTAGGGGCTTTCCCAAATTTTCTACCACAAAGTTGGACATGAAGAATAGAGCAAAATGTTTGTACAAGCGCATGAACTGCATGTCTAGGAGCAAATAGTGTTAGGTGTGCAGAAGAAAACTACTTAAGTCATTCACTGCCAGCAGTTTCATGTCCTACCAGCCATTTTAGAGGATATTGAGTGATCGTTCAAGAGCCAGAAAATTGAGTGTTCTATGACAAAAGAGTATCTTTTTTTAAAATAATATTTTACTGTTCTTTAGTCATTACCGTAATTTCCGGATTGTAAGCCGCTACTTTTTACCTCCGTTTTGAACCCTGCGGTTTTTAGTACGCCTTATTTCTAGATTTTTACAGGCAGTTGAGATGTTTCTTTAGTAGGATTGCCAAAAATATTGAAAAGTATCGATACTGAATTGTTTTATTCGGATACAATATTTAATTTCAAAACTATCACTACTTAGTAATATGTTTTTGCGCTACCATAGGTCACCAGAAATTTGTCAAAGGTTAAATATGATTTTGCACTAGACTTCATAGTAATGGATGATATTTTGCATTTTGCTTGATTACTCATTGGTTACTATTGACGGCAGTTGACATCCAATCCATTTGAACTGGGAGGGTGGCGCAGTTCAAATGGATTGGACGTATACTAGTGAAAAATTTATTTAGAGAGTTTTTATTGTCTGTCATCATCTGAAAAAGATGACAAAAAACATTAATTTAAAAAAAAAAAAAAAAACGTTTTTTTTAATGTGTCAAAAATGGTATCGAGTAGGGGTGTAATGGTACACACAAGTCACGGTTTGGAACGTACCTTGGCACAGGGTTCATGGTTAAGTATGAGTTCCGTACAACAGGAAGAACAAAAAGGCTTTATTCATCACATTATTTGAAAGTTAAAGTTTGTTCTTTCGGATAAAATTAAAAAGCAGCTCTTATTGAAGTGCAAAATAAATAGAAAAAAAATATCAAATTTGTAAATTTGTGTGGTTTTATTGTTCAAACATTCTTTATTCACCCTTTTTTGTAGGGATTGAATGAAGTAAAAGTTAAAGTCAGGGAGCACTCGCCAGCTGGCAACTCTATTAAATTTTTCCTAAAAATAAGATTAGTACCATTTTCAATGTTGGGTTAAACACAGTTAACTGTAAACCAGTACCAGTGAACCTGCACTCCCACAAAAGATATACTTCTATGTAGGCTAAAATAAAAACGTGCAAATCGTTCCAAAACTGAAAAGGAATCTCTTAAAATACTCACTCAGGGTTAGAGCAAAATAATTTCCTTATTTGAAAATATAAAATAAATGCACTTGAAAAAGTGTTAGCAATACTGTATTTGATTGTTCCCAATCTGTACAATCGCCATAACTATCTGAGGAGAACAACTTTGGTGTGTGCGGCTTATAGTCCAAAAACTACAGTATTGACAATTTTATTTAAGATTATTTATATGTATCAGTTGTTTTTGGCAGCCCTTTAGTCTAATAATTATTAGTCATAGTCATATTTTAATCATCTCAAAATGTGTTTGTCTTTGTCTAGTTTTTGTTGACATTAGTCGACGTTTACTAAAAATGTTTTCATCAGTAAAATTAAAAATAAATTACTCCAAAGATAATAAAGGTTTTCAACTATCTCGAATGAACACTGACAGATGAGCACATAGTGTAGCTTCGATAAGGACAATGCCAACTTGGTGATAATACACACTCAGCAGGAAAACAATACATTATTTTCAATTAATTATGCCCACCTGGATGCCATGAACTGTATGTATAAAAAAAGTTGAGAATTAAGAGGACGCTCGTCGTTGGCATTAGCCCAATACGAATGCTATGCTAACGTTACGAGTTGCATTTAATGTGTGATGATCACTCAGCTCAGCAGACATTTAAGGCTAAAGCAACATTGCATATTCTCTAGGCAAGATAAGAAAGCAAATCTTACCGTGTGTGCAAGCCTTGAGACTGGAGAAACCATGGCACTTGTGATAGTAGGGGTGCAGCACATCACATGAGTGACACAATCAGACACTGCGACGATGCAGGCTAACCTCACATAAAATGTCACACATTGTGACCATGTGACGGAATCTATGGCGTATTTTCGTCTCATCAGACGATACTGACATTAGACTCCTTATTTTTTGGTCTCCAAAAACATGTTTTTAGCTCGTTATTGTCTCGTCATCGTCATGAAAAAATGTTAGTTGACGAAATATTTACGTTATCGTTGACGAAAACACTGTCGTGTATATTTATGGTCTAAGGCAAAATAAGCATGGGCCACATTAAAACTCTTGTTTGCTGTCGATTAAGGGCCCGCAAAATATTTTCCTACAGGCCGCAGTTGGGCCGCGGGCCACAAGTTCAAGACCCCTGTTAGATAGTCTTCTTGAAACACATCAGACAGTATTACAGTAAACTTATTTCCCTGTCATAATTTCTTTAACTAAAAAAAAAAAATCAACTTTTATTTTTCTTTATACAGCAACTGTATCAACCTTCAGTACCTGAGCTTGGCCTACTGCCACAAAATGACAGACGAAGGTTTTCAGTACCTGAGTTTAGGAAGAGGCTGCCACAATCTTCTCCACCTGGACTTGTCTGGCTGCAATCAGGTCAGTCGCTCTGAAGTGTTAAATAATCCAAAAAAAAGGTAGTAAGAACCCAGTCACTCCTTGTCTTTGTTTGCACGTGTCCCCTCTTGTTCCCCACTCAAAATGAGCTAAGATTTGAGGAGGGAAAGGGGAGGGGAGGAAGGACGGGGTCGGGCCTGTCGAATCAGCCCACCCGCTCGCCATGTGCTCACGTCCATACATGACAACACACTCAGTTATGCTCACTTCCAGATGTATGTTTTCATTTTATGGGGCCCGGGAAGTGATGATTCACATTCCAGCGAAGACACGTTTTTATTCTCTGTCTGTCATAGGTGACGGAGACGGGCTACAGTTACATCTCGGAAGCGTGCCCTTATCTGAGGGAGATTCTGCTCAACGACGTGTACGACCTGTCGGATAACTGCATCTGTGTATGTGTGTTTCATTTCAAGGTCACTGTAAAGCAATTTTTTTCTCTCTCTGAGCTGCACAACGATGAAAAACTGCCACCTCGCAGCTTTCTGTTAAAAATAAGTTGAATATTTGAAGTTTTTTTTGAGAATTTTGGCTGGCCCGCCACGATGCTTCTAACGGGGATGGATCCCCACCCTGCACAGAACAGTTTCCAGGTCATTCTGGAATTGGAGGACATTTTACATCCCATTATTAGTACTAGGGCTGCAGCTATCGATTATTCTAGTAGTCGATTAATCGATGAACTAGTTAGTTCGAATAATCGAGTAATCGGATAAGGAACACGAAAAATTAAAATACCTGAGCTGAGCCACAAACGGTATAAAATAAATAAATAAATAAGGATCTATGTACAACAAAAGAACAATTGTCTAACTTACATAGCAAAAGTCCGCTAGCTTAAATGCTATAAAATGCTAACATTTTTTTACAATGCCCCTAACAAGTGATTCAGACACATATTCCCACGAAAAACGGCTAAATATACCTATAAACTAAAATACGAATGCATTAAAATAACATGAGCCCAAACAAAAACTTAGCTTACGTTGGTCTGAACAGGGAGCAGTTGGATTAAGCCATATGAAATGAGGGTAGTGTATCCATCCTAATCAATAAAACGAAATGCAAACACTTCCAAAATAAACCATTACAACGCCACTTTAATTAAACGAATACTCGAAGCAACAAAATTTAATTCGAATATTTTTTTCTAATCGAATACTCGAGTTAATCGATTAATCGTTGCAGCACTAATTAGTACATAGAAATTACTAAAACATTCTCTTTCTAAGTAAATGCACTTGCCCTGAAACCAAATCTTAAACAAAAAACAAGCGAAAATAATGATTCAGAATGTTTTTTTTAGTTACCGAATAAGTCTAGAGTCCCCCTAAAATTCTATTTTTCTCATGTCCCACATTATCAAGTTTGATCTAAAATAAAACACTTAAAATAAAATGTAAATTTATTTTTACGGGATATTATTTGTTTAATTGTTCTCTCTTGTAACAGTGGGAATAAGTGACAGTGGTCACTACAGTGGATATCTATTCAAAATAGAGCTGAAACGAATACTCGAGCAACTCGAGTAACTCGAGTTTAAAAACTGATCCGAGTAATTTTATTCACCTCGAGTAATCGTTTATTTTGACAGCTCTAAGCATCACGTTTCGCTCGGACTACTTTTAATGCGGGACAACGCGCTGACGTCACGTGCGTAGAGAAAGAAGCAATAAAAATATATAAAAAACATTTCCGCAGCCGACAGCCGCTCCAAACTACGCCGACGTTGCTAAAAACTAGCCCGCGTGATGTTAAGTTAGTAGCAGGTAGCATCTGAGGAGTCTCATAGAGATCACATGTATGTTGAACTAGATGCAATATGATAGACTCGGCCGCGTCTGGGCAGCGGTAATAAACAGCGGCCATCTTAAAGCAGTACAGCGCTAAGCGCTAATAAAGAGCGCTAAGCGCTAAAAAATAAGATTAACGTTACTGCCTGAGTCACTAGCTCACGCAACGTTAGACCCTGCGGAGGGCTAGGTTTCTATTAATTATGACCACTTTCGATGCGTAGGTAACGTGTCTTACATACGGGCTTTAACATAACATAGCTTTGTGGAGTGATAAGGGTGTAAAATAAAAACTCAATAATGCTAACTATCAATTTTAGCTTAGTAGTCATTGCTGGATAAAACACCAAGTAGCACTGGTCCCTAATGTGCTCCAATACAGCCTGTATCATACATTTATCTTGAACACTGCAAAAACACAAAATCCTATCAGGACTTACAGTTTAGAGTAGCGTAAAACTTAACTAGAACTTAAAAATGGCTTGACACAAATAGAAATTCAATTGAAACAGGTGGGAAAAAATCCTAACTTTTAAGTGATGTGTGTTATCAAGCGTAATGGCATTTTTAGGTATAAATGTATATATATTTTAATAAGATCTAAAGGTTTTTTGAGTGAAAGCAGTGAATTTGTCTTTTTTTTAATTCTAGTTACATCTGAGATGCAATTGTTGGCTGTTTTCAACAATATACATCGAAAATAAAGACATTGATTGACTGAAAATGGTTCAAGATTGGATGAAATGTCTTGTTTTCTCATGTATATTTATAATTGCTCTTCACCTAAAAATATATTTGTTTTATCCGATTACTCGATTAATCGATAGAATTTTCAGTCGATTACTCGATTACTAAAATATTCGATAGCTGCAGCCCTAATTCAAAATAATCATTACCTTTAGGGCTGCAGCTATCGATTATTCATTAGTCAATTAATCGATGAACTGGTTTGTTCGAAAAATCGAGTAATCGGATAAGGAACATTAAAAAATTACTGGTAAATACCTGAGCTGAGCCGCAAACGGTATGAAAAAAATAAATGATGATCTAAGTACAACAAAAGAACAATTGGCTAACTTACATAGCAAAGTCCGCTATCTTAAATGCTATAGAATGCACTTTTTTTTTTTTTTTTTTTTTACAATACTCTTAACAAATGGTTCAAACACATATTCCCACAAAAAACGGCTAAATATACCTTTAAACTAAATTACGAATGCCTTAGAAAACATAAGCTCAAACAAAAACTAAGTTTATGTTGGTTTTAACAAGTAGCAGCTGGATTAAGCCATGTGAAATGTGTTATGTCATATTCACTGTTGCCACTAGAGGGTAGCAGCTGGATTAAGCCATGTGAAATGTGTAATGTCATATTCACTGTTGCCACTAGAGGGCAGTGTATCAACCCAAATCAATAAAACTAAATGCAAACACTTTCAAAACAAACCATTACAATGCCACTTTGATTAAACGAATACTCCAAGCAGCAAAATTTAATTCGATTTTTTTTTTCTAAACAAATTACTCGAGTTAACTGATTAATCGTTGCAGCACTAATTACCTTAACTTGTTCACTGCCAGCCCAGGTCACAGTATGTGTTGTGGTAGTTAGTAAAAGAGGGAAATTGATTTTGAAATTACTTATTGATGGCAACTGACGTCAAATCTATTTCAACTGGGAGGGGCTCCCAGTTAAAATGGATTCGACGTCTATTGCCTTCAATGGCAGCCAGAGATTTAAGCCATACAAGGTCACAAGAGATTTATAAAACAATAAATAAATTTCGAGAGCAAAATACACAAGCGGCACAATTGTTTCAATTTATGTCTTCTTAATTTTTCATTTTATTAAGATTTGATTTTTTTTTAAGTATTTAAAAACTAAATTTGCATTTTTAAAATATATTTTTTACTTATTAATTTTTAAATAATTGATTTTTTTCTGGCACTCTAACTCTTTTAGAAACGAAGGCGGTGGAAAAAGATGTCTTAATTTAATCTCTAAAACGGTTATAAAACATTTATAACAAAAAAATCATAATTCAGTCATAATCCGTGGTTAATAAACATAGCAATTATTTTTTTGTGGAATTTGGAGTTTGACAGTTTGACATCGCCAGACAATTTTCCCTATGCAACCCTGTTATCCATATAATCAGAATAAGATATTTTTTCTTCTTCATTTATTTACACAAGTAAGTTTATCCTCCTGGTAACAGCTAGCTAAATAGCTAGCTCCTACTCCTGTGAAAAAGCTAACATAAGTACAGATTTGCAACCCTGTTACTGTGACTACTGTGACCACAAAACAAAATTATGCCATTGATCGATAAGTTGTGCTAACCAAGCTTTTCATTGTTTATTACATAATATTGATGAATAGGTAAAAAAAAAAAATTTAAGTGAAGGCATTTCTTTTTTTAGAATCTTCCTACCAAAATGTTCTCTAATTCTGGCATGACCCAATTCCAAGCACAATCTGCAGCAGGCTGACAATCTTTGAAGCAGTGTTTACTTGAGGATCATTAGCATGATATGTTCACAAATTGGACCTTGACACGGCAAGGCTTCTGAACTAAATTGATTATTCACAGACCTATAATGAAGAAAAACTTTGTCGCAATTGCCATTAAAATCGCTACAGACAATCAATGTATTATTTTCAGTGTAAAATGGATGCTGTACAGAGGTGAGTATAATAGCCAAAAATTTTACTCAAATAAAAGTAACGTTTTACTCAAATAAGAGTAAAAGTAGTCATCCAAAAATATACTGAAGTACAAGTAAAAAGTATTTGGTGAAAAGAATACTCAAGTAATGAGTAACATTATGGGTAACTGCTTACGATGTTTGATTTTTTTTCTCAACAATGGTATTTTTTTTTCTCAGCAGAAAGTTAATCTATATACATTGGGGCAAATAAGTATTTAGTCAACCACCAATTGTACAAGTTCTCCTACTTGAAAATATTAGAGAGGCCTGTAATTGTCAACATGGGTAAACCTCAACCATGAGAGACAGAATGTGGGAAAAAAACAGAAAATCACATTGTTTGATTTTTAAAGAATTTATTTGCAAATCATGGTGGAAAATAAGTATTTGGTCAATACCAAAAGTTCATCTCAATACTTTGTTATGTAGCCTTTTTTGGCAATAACGGAGGCCAAATGTTTTCTGTAACTCTTCACAAGCTTTTCACATACTGTTGCTGGTATTTTGGCCCATTCCTCCATGCAGATCTCCTCCAGAGCAGTGATGTTTTGGGCCTGTCGTTGGGCAACACGGACTTTCAACTCCCTCCACAGATTTTCTATGGGGTTGAGATCTGGAGACTGGCTAGGCCACTCCAGGACCTTGAAATGCTTCTTACGAAGCCACTCCTTTGTTGCACTGGCTGAATGTTTGGGATCATTGTCACGCTGAAAGACCCAGCCATCTTCCATGCCCTTGCTGATGGAATGAGATTTTCATTCAAAATCTCTCGATACATGGCCCCATTCATTCTTTCCTTTACACGGATCAGTCGTCCTGGTCCCTTTACAGAAAAACAGCCCCGAAGCATGATATTTTCACCCCCATGCTTCACAGTGGGTATGGTGTTGTTCGGATGCAATTCAGTATTCTTTCTCCTCCAAACACGAGAAACCTGTGTTTTCTACCAAAAAGTTCTATTTTGGTTTCATCTGACCATAACACATTCTCCTAGTCCTCTTCTGGATCATCCAAATGCTCTCTAGCGAACCGCAGACTGGCCTGGACGTGTACTTTCTTCAGCAGGGGGACACGTCTGGCAGTGCAGGATTTGAGTCCCTGGCGGCGCATTGTGTTACTGATAGTAGCCTTTGTTACTGTGGTCCCAGCTCTCTGTAGGTCATTCACTAGGTCCAGCAGTGTGGTCCTGAGATTTTTGCTCACCGTTCTTGTTATCATTTTGACGCCACGGGGTGAGATCTTGCATGGAGCCCCAGATCGAGGGAGATTATCAGTGGTCTTGTATGTTCTCCATTTTCTAATAATTGCTCCAACAGTTGATAACTTTACACCAAGCGTTTTACCTATTGCAGATTCAGTCTTCCCAGCCTGGTGAAGGTCTACAATTTTGTCTCTGGTGTCCTTCGACAGCTCTTTGGTCTTGGCCATAGTAGAGTTTGGAGTGTGACTGACTGAGGTTGTGGACAGGTGTCTTTTATACCGATAATGAGTTAAAACAGGTGCCATTAATACAGGTAATGAGTGGAGCCTCGTTAGACCTGGTTTGAAGAAGTTAGACCTCTTTGACAGCCAGAAATCTTGCTTGTTTGTAGGTGACCAAATCCTTATTTTCCACTCTAATTTGGAAATAAATTCTTTAAAAATCAAACAATGTGATTTTCTGGTTTTTTTCCACATTCGGTCTCTCATGGTTGAGGTTTACCCATGTTGACAATTACAGGCCTCTCTCATCTTTTCAAGTAGGAGAACTTTCACAATTAGTGGTTGACTAAATACTTATTTGCCCCACTGTAAACTGTTATTATTATTCAGTACTATAACTCATTACGTAATTGCATTAACCCAAAAAAAACAAAAAATTGCAGAAGTGAGGCATCATTCATCCAAAGAGCATGAGTACCCTCTAACAGAGAAAATAGTTCTTAGTTTGAATAGTTCCTGTTATGAAATTAAAAGGATCATATCTCCAGTTTTCCCTGGTCAATTGGTGTCAAATAAAAATTGGGACGCCAGATGATTGAATAGGCCGACGTGATCATAGAACAGCAAGCTTTAGTCTAATTCAGTGCTTCTCAATTATTTTCTGTCACGCCCCCCCCAAGGAAGACTTAAATGTTTCACGCCCCCCCAAACTCTCTGCCGCCACTGTAAATAGTATCATTTGTCTATAAAATTACTATTATAAATACGCATCTGCCTAACATTGTGTCCTTTTTTCTAATAAAGAAAAAAAGTAACATAGATCAACTTATAATAAAGTATAACTTTATTATAAACATTGTTTTGTTTGTAACAGAGAAGACTTGATGTGCATCAATTTGCCTGAATTAAAAAAAAAAAAATCACATCCAAACTAAAAAATACACTCAAGGTACATTTTTGACCATTTGATACAGAAAAATAAAATGTAATAAAATCAGTAAATAATACCAAATTAAAATTGATTAGAAACATTCACTCATGAGGACAATGTGCCAAAAAATTTGACCGAAAAAACAAATCTGAATAAAAAAAAGGGGGGGGGGGGGTGTCCTTGGACAGGACAGTTTTTATTTTTGCTGCTCACAGTATTTACCTCCTTTGCAATGATGTGGAGTTATTTTTCAATTAGCATGCTAACAATGCTCACTGGCTTACTGATATAACACTGACAAAGCAGGACGATTGTTGGCAATATTTGGCACGTTTTCACTGAAAAAATCAAGCGGCTTAACAATGAGATTGGGGTCTAATGTCTTTAAGTGGCGTCTTAATTGATTTGGCTTCTTGCTGTCTGCTATAATTATTTTTAGACACAGTAAACAGTGGTCTTTCATCATCACCCACTGTATTAAAAGTCAAAACTAAAAGGCAAACGGCACGAAAAAAGCGCATTCACGGCGGCCGAGGTAGAACCGTAGGTGAGGGCAGTCGTCGTGACGATCCCAAGCCGAAAATGGCACTTCTCGGGCGGCGACGTGAGAACCGGACAAGACAGTGGGTCGCTGCGTGAGTGAGTCCGGTCGGAAAACGGCTTTCGAAAACGGCGGTGGCACACTGCTCTTCATATCTGTTGTCTGTGTGTGCTGAGTGCTCTTCCTTAGTTCAAAAATACTGCGCGCACTCTGAAAATGAGAGCGCCACTGCCACCTACTGAGTGGATGTGCAAGTACACTTTATTCCAGTACGGCAAAAAACAAAACAAAACAACAAAAAAAAACACATAAAACATGTTCTCCGAGGTCACATGCGCCCCCCCTGGCATTGCTCTGCGCCCCCCCAGGGGGGCGCGCCCCACTATTTGAGAAGTACTGGTCTAATTGGTATAATGAAGTCATGTGATTATTGTTGCGATGTCTCATTGGTAAACTGGTAGAGCTAACTTAAGGTTAGACTCAGCCCTGTTAACTCATAGCCTGCCATTCATGTCGCTCGACGTCCAATCCATTTGAACTGGGAGGGTGGCGGCCCTCATTTACTACTCTTTTAAAGAGTGGTTTTGTGTTTTTTTTTTTTTTTTTTTTTTACGTTTTTATGATAGAGTATTTTTTTGAGCCTTGACATCAGGTTGAAAATTTTAGTATCATGACAACAGTACTGGTAACATTCCCTTGCTAGCATGATGCTATGTGTCCCATGTAGGCCCTGATGGCTAATTGCCAAAATTTGTCATCCATCTCTCTGCTGGAGGCCTGGCAACTCTCCGACGCTGGCATCAAAGCCATTGCTGAAGTTGCCAAACTTAAGAGTTTCAGTCTGGAAGGTGGGCTCCACCACCGACGGATATGAAAAAAAATGCTTTCCCCATTTTAAACATCTCAAAGCTAGCTTGTCCCGTGTCCAGGTAACAACCACGTGAGCCACATCAGCTGGAAGGCGCTGTGCTGCAGCTCGCGAGGCCTGCGCAGGCTGCACGTCGTCGAGTGCCACAAGATGGGCGACACTGCCCTCAAGTCGGTGGCCGGCCTACGAAGCTTGCAGTACCTGGACATATCGCTTTGTAGCAAGTGTGTTTCATAAACGAGTATTACTTGCTAACATGAGTTCACTTGACCGACTGCATGTTTCATTCTAGAGTGACTGATAAGGGCATTTTTAGTCTGGCGGAAAGCACCTCGGCCAACAAACTGCGAGAGCTCAATGTCAGTTACTGCTGTCAGATCACTGATGCCGCCATCACCGTGATTGGCCACAGGTAAAACTTACTCAAGCACTCTCTGATGCTCACAAATGATCTGTCAATTCAAGGTTTTTAGCATTAATTTATTAAATAACATTAAACTGTGAGAACGGTAGGAAGGATCTGTTTCCTGAGGTTCGGTCAGTGTTATTTTTGGCATCCCTTCTAATTTTTGTCTTAATTGTAGTCTTGATTGGATGTTTACTAGTGGTAAACTCATTGAAATTCACAGCAGAAGAATGATGGGACGCCACACAATTCAATGTCCTATAGACCCTACCCACCGACGTCCCAAAATCACGTGCTCGCTGTATGGTTCCGCCCACTTGTCTGTCATTTTGTGTCTGTATTATCAATGGTCTCAATTGATCGAGCAATTTATAATGCATTTCATGGAAGACCCGGTGCTTTCGGACGCCGTAAACTCACTTGATGCGTTGCATAAAAGGCGTTATGTGGAAAAGCTTCACTTTATCCATTCGCCAGATCCATATTTGATGCCTAAATCGATGTTTTTCGACCCGCTGTCTCCGCCGTATTTGCCTGACATCTGCTAGCTACCCTGAACTGTACAACTATCTTGTCCACACAAAATCAGCCTATTCTCACGAAAGTTTGAAAAACTTTAAGAGCTTGGAGGCTTATAAATACTTCGTTGCTGGTTGGGTGAAACAGGTCCTCATCCGCGAAAATTCGGCAGGAATCTATCTTGTGCTTGGAAAGGTGAGTTACGAAATTTTCAATTCAAAATCTTTTGTTATTGCTAACATCCACTGTCAAGTCTAATGTATTTCATGTCGTTTGTCAATGGAGTTAGGGCTTTTAATGTTTATATGGTTTAGCGATAGCACTCTCACTACATACATACGTGTATGTTGTCGGCGATTAGCCTAGCAATGATCTTAATTGTGGTTGTCAGCCCAAAACCCTCTAAATATATATTAAATGCACCTTACCAGATATAAAATGACTACTACATAATCTGTGGTATTTGTTTGGAGCCCAGTTTTCTCGTCGAATTGCAGCAGCCCATCTCGCTCTCTTCTCTCCGGGTCTCTCGGAATCCGGTAGAACTTCAAGTCTCTCCGTCTTCTCCGTCTATCTTCTCTGTTATTGCAACCGACCGCCACACACGCCTTCACCATTTTGATTATTAATGTTAACGAGCAGAAAAACACGTCGTAAATAGGAGGAATGTACGTAGCCGTAACAGGGAAACATGATGTGTTGACGGACAATTGGGCGGCACCAGTCAGGAGGAAGGAGTTGTGACGTCACGTGGGTAGGGTCTATTGGGAAGGGCAACGTGCATAGCTGGGGGCCATCTTGGGTATGGCAACCAGCGGTTGGAAACTACATCTTGAAAAGTACATACTGCGCAGCATCGGCCCGATACCAATGTTATTTTGGTGCTGCAACGATTAATCGATTAACTCGAGTAATCCGATTACAAAAAAGCTTCGAATCATATTTTGCTGCATCGAATATTTGTTCAATTAGAGTAGCGTTGTAATTTGCATTTAGTGTTGTTCATTTGGGTGAATAAACTGCCCTCTTGTGGCATCAGTGAATATGATATAACTTATTTAACATGGCTGAATCCAGCTACTCCCTGTTAAGACCAACATATGTTAAGTTTTTGTTTGAGCTAATATGTTTTTTTATGCATTAGTAATTTAGTTTACTGGTATATATAGCCATTTTTGGGAGTATGTGTTTGAACGATTTGTTAAGAGCATTGTAAAAAAAAAAAAAAAATCATTTCATAGCATTTAACCCTTGGGGTTAGAAATAATTTTATCTACACTCGAGGTATTGTGACCATTTTATGTCCACGCCTTTGCGGTGTTATAAGTTTGTCATTTCCATTTTTTTTTTTTTACTTCAAATGACTCAAAATGTTCAGGGGGACCTTAGCTACGCATACATAGGTTTTTTTTTTTTGTTTGTTTGTTTGTTTGTTTTTTTTATGCCCTCTATGGACAGTAACAGCTGCTCTATGCTAATAGCAAAATTAACTATGCTGTATATATCATATAAAAAAAAAATCAAAGTGGAATATTTCATATGGCCTAATTACAGGTTTTAATAAATCAATGAGTCATCACAACATTATTTTTTTGAAGGTCCCTATTTTTTGATAATGGCAATTTTATATAAAAACACTCGAGGTATTTTGACCATTTAATCTCCACGCCTTTGCGGTGTTCTAAATTTGTCATTTCTGATTTTTTTTTTTTTTTTTTTAACTTCCAATTACTCAAAATGTTCAGGGGGACCTTAGCTACGCGTACGTGTATGCTTTTTTTTAATTTTATTTTTTTGATGCCTTGTAGGGACTGTAACAGCTGTGCTATGATAATAGCAAAGCTTACAATGCTGAACATATATAAAAAAATAAAATAGAATCGGAATATTTCATATGGCATAATTAGACCATTGACTAAGTCACTAAGTTATAACAACATTATTTTTTGAAGGTCCCTATTTTTTGATAATGGCAATTTTATGTAAAAAGTTACACCGAAGGTATTTTGACCATTTTATGTCCACGCCTTTGTGGTGTTATAACTTTGTCATTTCTGATTTTTTTTTTTTTTTTACTTCCCGTGACTCAAAATGTTCAGGGGGACCTTAGCTACGCGTACATGTATGATTTTTTTTTTCATTTTATTTTTTTGATGCCTTGTAGGGACTGTAACAGCTGTGCTATGATAATAGCAAAGCTAACGATGCTGTATATATATAAAAAAATTAAAATAAAATCGGAATATTTTATTTGGCACAATTAGACCATTGAATAAGTCACTAAGTCATAACAACATTATTTTTTTGAAGGTTCCTATTTTTTGATGATGGCAATTTTATATAAAAAGTTACACTCGAGGTATTTTGACCATTTTATGTCCACGCCTTTGTGGTGTTATAACTTTGTCATTTCAGATTTTTTTTTAACTTCCAATCACTCAAAATGTTCAGGAGAACCTTAGCTAACAAGCCAACGATGAAAACTTTAGAATTAACAGAATTTATAGTCACACAGCCCCAAGACGACCTGCATAGCCACGTCAGCATTGCGCGGTGCTCCTGGAGGCTTGCCCGTATACACTTCCAGTTTCCATGAAGAGGTGGCCACGTCGCACAGCACCCAGATTTTTAAGCCTTGTCCGGCTTGCAGGACATGTACTGTTTGAATGAGCAGCGGCCCCGAAACGAGACGAGCTGCTCATCCAAACATATATACCTGCCAAGATTGTACATCTTGCAAAGAAGTCCGTTCCACCTTGCCTACAGCTGCGAGCAATGCACAATATAATGCATGCAAGATGCACACGTGTGCATTGCTTTGTTTTGCTATTTGCGTGTGTCAAAGCAATGCAATGCGGACGCGTTGCACATCTTGTAAAGAAGTCCTTCCACCTTGCCCACAGCTGCGCGACCGGTTTTCGTGGCATGATGACGCAGGGGCCGGTGCAATTTATCAAAGCGCAGCGTGCGGTTGATGTGCACAAATCGTCACAGCGAGCAACGCACAATATAATGCATGCAACGTGCACGCGTGTGCATTGCTTTGTTTCACAGTAGGTATTGTCTTTCCTTTTAAGGTTTACCAAGCTGTCCCATCTGAACCTGAGCTACTGCGAGCAGCTTACCGACGTCGCTTTGGAGTCTCTAATGGGCAGCTCCATCACCTCTCTGGACATCAGCGGCTGTAACATTCAAGACGACGTACACCACTTGTTTGAATTTCCTCAAAAGTGGTTCGGAGTTGGAGAGGTCTTCATTGTGTTACTGTATTTTCAGGGCCTGGCTGCTCTCGAGGAGGTTCCATTGACAAGGTTGATTATCGCCGAATGTATCAACATCACAGATATTGGTATAGAGGTACAAACATTGTCTCATATCGCTTACCTGCTACATTATCCAGCAGAGCACAAGAAATCATTCAAGTAGCTGGAGAGAGTTGTGTTTGGACCAGTGAGTTGAATATCCCGCAATTAATTTGTTTTCTTTGGGTAGAATCTGTGCAAGTACGTGACTGATCTGGAGTACGTGGACGTTTCTGGGTGTTTGGAATTGTCCGATATGGCCATTAAAGCCTTTTCGTTTTACTGCAGAGGTCTATTCACACTGCGGATGGCGGGCTGTCCAAAGGTACACACTGTACATGGTCAATGGCCATGCACAATTTTGTGTTGTAATTGTCTGCTGTATGAAGAAATAAAAGTTAACCCTTTAAAGGGCACTCGTTTAACTCATTGCCTGACAATGACAGAGATAGACGTCCCATCCATATTAACTGGAAGGACTGGCTGTGAAAGCTCCTGTTTCAGTAGCATGCCTAGCAGCCAATGAATGAGATAATAGTAAATATTCTCTTATTTATTTCTTTTTTGCATTTTTAACCGTTTTTTAAAACTTTTTTTTTTTTAATTAAAACTTTTTTTTTTAAATCGGGGAAAAAGCCTATTAATTTTCTATTACTTATATATAATAATTTTATGTCAAAAAATAGCTTGAATAAAAATCTAAAACTGCAATCATTCTCTTAATTTATTTAAAATGATTTTTTTTTTTGCTAAATGATAACAAAAAAGGTCATTTAAAAAAGTATATATTTATTAATTATTATCTTCAGGCTGTCACCAGAATGTGTTTTTGTTTTTATTCATTTTAATTTTGTTTCTATTAACATTTTATTGATGTATAGTTATATTTAATGGTGAAAGAAATTATATTAAAAAATATTAATTAACATTAACATTTAATGTGGTACAAGTGTGGTCTACATGACCCAAACTGTGATGTATGCTACCAAAAATAGTCACTTGCCCTAAAAACATGTTAAATTTATGGTAAAATAATGGCAGCTGCGGTTGCCAGAACTGCATTTTAACCGTAGTTTTTACAACTGTACAAATTATGTACATTGTCGGAATTTGACCTCTTAGCCAGATTGCCGGAATCACGCCAGCCAAACCGCCAGAACCGCGCTAGCGCAATATCAACGACCAGGCCAAAAGGCCAAACTCCACGCGTTCTCCTTAGTTTCAACCCCTTGTACTGACTCCATTTTAAAAGCTGGAAGAAGGCTTCGAAACACAAGTTATCAATTTATTCCAAGTCGACAGCAACCAGACAGCAAGGCAAAAACAGCAAACAGACCCAGACGAAGAGGAAGGCTGCATCTATTCTAGGGTCACCATATCACAGGTCAACAAAGGTTTCCCGATAAAAGACAGCGCTAGCTAAAGAATCCAGTCTTTTGAAGGCTTTTGTGGGGCGGGCTGTGGGCCGGAAGAAGTGTGTTTGAGCATAGTTTAGGGTTATTATCTGTTGTGCATTGGGCAGCAGGGTTCGGGCGTTACTGTTGTCAGGGCAACGAGAGTTGAGGATTTTGCCAGCTTCAGCGCCACGTGAGTGCTGAGTGTCAACTTCTCAGTCGGGGGTTCCTCTGTTATCAGATGTTCCTTGTGGGAGGAGAGGATTTCCTTTCATTATTCTGGACTGTCCATTGCTGGTTACCAGAAGAGCTGATGGTGGGATTCAGTGGTCCAGACGTGGGCTTGCAGATGTCTTGGCCATAACTTGCTTGTCTCGCTCCGTCAGGGTCAATCTCGCTCAGTCAGCTGCATGGCGCATGCACTGGGCTTCCGTAGTCAGCAGGCATCCTTTAGTTGTTATCGCCCTTATCTGCACGTTGTCTTGGCACTGCAAATTCCAATCACTACAAGTCCGTATTCTACTTGTTTTCTTACACTATAAATTTAAAAACTATTTATTTTAATTTGGTGTGTTAGAGTAATACAAATAGTCAAATAGTACATTTGGGAAAGGATACTATTCCCTTCAATATGTCACCAGTCTGATGGTCTTTCACATTCTTCCTCGTCTTCAACCAGGATTTGAATCCGTATTGTAACTATGGCAGTCGAACGTGCTGACTACTGAGCCAACAGCCTGGTCTAAATTCAGCCTCCGGTATGCTCTTTAAATTCGTAAGGTTTTCCTAACTCTCTATACCAGGGGTTTTCAACCCAGTCCTCAAGGCACACTGTGGGTCCTGGTTTTTGTTCCAGCCGATCCAGCAGAGACAGTTGAACCAATGAGGCTTCTGCTAAAACAAGCCACACCTGACTGCAATCAACTGATTGCACTTGTAAAACACCAGATTGGGGAAAAAGTGTTGTCATCTTGTTTGGTAAGAATGAAATCCTGCACCCACAGTGTGCCTTAGTGGAATAGGTTGGGAACCCCTGCTCTATACACACAACACTTCCTCTGACCAGTCTTCAGTAGCTCGGTAGTCAGCACGCTCAACTGCCAAGATGATGACGTGCGTTCACTAATATTCTGGCAACCACAGCTGCTTGTATTTTACCACAAGTTTTTTAATACTTTAAATCTCATCCATGACCCTTTTTTCCCCCCAACTATTTTGCCTGTTTTTGTCAGATAACAGACATGGCAATGCAGTGCCTTTCCCACGGATCAGCTCAATACCTGCGAGCGCTAGACGTGAGCGGTTGCTCACTCACCGATCGTTCCATCAGATACATCGAGAGGCTCATCCCTCCGCTCTCATCCATCACCATGCACGGCTGCGAGCGCATCTCCGAGTAAGACCGGGACGAAAAAATTTACTGCTATTCATCTTACGATCCAGATGTTTATTCACTACTGACAAGAACTTGAAGCTTTTTGCTAACAAGTAGCTGAAAGGCAAGATTCACGATGTTTACATGACCTTTTATGAGTTTTTGTGTGTATGTTTGTTTCAGGGAGGCTGCCATGAGGCTGCAGCCATATATGCAGCATTGGGAGTACAGCAACGAACAAACAAAGTTGTGGCTGCGATAAAGCAAACTGCGCGCACAGCAGATATCCTCTTATTTAGCTGTTTCCTAGTTGAAATGATGAATTTTGTCATTACAATATAGTATGTGGTGTTGACATTCCGGTGTGAAAAAACTGCTGTGCAGTGAAGAGTATTGATAGCATTTTACAACAATTTTTATTGGGTTATCATTGGACATTGATGAAGTAGACAACCTACCGACTGAGCTAGCGGAGCTCTCAGATATGATAAGATGGAAGATTTTCATTGGGAAGCGTTGGAAAGAATGGTGGAATTTCCCTCGGAGGAATAAATAAAGCACAGCTCAAGTTCTACAAAGTGAGCTAGCATAGTTCCTTGGACAGAACAAAAATCCGAAAGATTTGAATGAATACAACATTCAGATGCCCAACGTGGGACTTGAACACACAACCCTGAGATTGAAGTCTCATGTTCTACCGAGCTGGATTAAAATGAAGGTTTCCATTGGACAGTGTTGAAAAGTCTGAGAAATTCATGTGGAAAACAGCAGAATAAACCTTGGGAAGGCTGAACAAAGCATGACACCCAACATTGGGGTCATGCCTTCAACCCTGTGGTCACCTTGACTGCCATTGACAGCAATGGATGTCCAGTCAAAATGGTTTGGATGGCCATTCCCGTCAGTGCACTGAAACATGAACATTCACTGCATGTGTGTGCACTTTAAATCATGTTTTCATACCTCAAGTTAAATGTCACTTAATTCCCATTGTTAGGGAATGTTCAGTGTAAATATGAACAATGTTACTGTAATAAATACTTGTATTTTTATTAAATACACATTTGATAGCACAGAAGTGTAATTTTTTTTTCAGTCTCTCCAATGGCTTAATGTATGAGGTACACTTTTTTGTTTTGTGACGCTTCTGTGCAACCATGATATAACTTTTCAGCCTCCCAGTTTTAGTGACTGGAACCAGCTTTGCGTCCTTAGGCTGACTGATCCACTTTCTGTGGTCACCTTGATCCGTTGCAGTGCTGGACCATCAGAGTTCATATAACCTGAGAAATCAACAACAACAACAAAAATCAATGTAAAGGTACGTGAAATAGTCTTGCTGCCCTTGCTTTTTCCCACCACATTCTAGCTAAAATGTCCCTCACCGGTAAGTCTGGTTTGTTTTTCAGCAGTGTTCTCCTGAATATGAAGCAACTTGACATCACGGCTAACATCCACCTTGGCTCCACAGAGTTCCACGTCCGCTTGTAGTGAAGGAGGCACGCGGACGCACATTGTTCCTATGGTAAGATACATAATTAAATAAAAACAGGACTTCTCTAATGTTCTCAAACTGCTGAGGTTTTTTTTTTGTGCTCACGCAGTTGTTCGCAAATTGGTGAGCTACATCCTTTCAAAGATGTTCTTTATACCCGTAGTTATGACACTCACCTGTTTCAAATTGTCTCATTGGCTGACATTGATGGCAATTGGGGCTACCATTATTAACGGACTAGGTGAATACTAATCTATTATCAAATTAATAAAGAACCAAATTTTCAGTTAATTATTTAGATATATTATTGACCCAAAAATTGTGCAACTCATTTTATATGTTTTTAATTGTTTCATGATTTTTTTCATTATTTTTATTGTTTTTATTTTCATTTAAATAAAAAAGAAAAGGAAAACATTAACTCCTTATTAATGAACTTTATTAGGAGAAAAAAGGATTTAGACAATCTTGTTTTTGCTTTCAAGTAAATGTTTGTTGAGAAAGTTAATTAAAATGTGTAATAAAATACGAATGAATATTTCAAAAATACGTTGTAAAATATGTATTTATTTAAAATACATATATATTTGAAATTTTGAAATATAAAGCAGGGAAAACCTTTTAATGTGTTACATCTTTTCTTTTAATTTACATAAGAAAATACATACCGTAATAATTGAAAAAACATACTGTTGTTTCTTATGTGCTAATCCCCTCTGTTGACCTATTATTTGTTTAAAATATACATATACAGTGGGGTAAATAAGTATTTAGTCAGCCACTAATTGTACAAGTTCTCCCACTTGAAAATGTTAGAGAGGCCTGTAATTGTCAACATGGGTAAACCTCAACCATGAGAGACAGAATGTGTAAAAAAAACCAGAAAATCACATTGTTTGATTTTTAAAGAATTTATTTGCAAATCATGGTGGAAAATAAGTATTTGGTCAATACCAAAAGTTCATCTCAATACTTTGTTATGTAGCCTTTGTTGGCAATAACGGAGCCCAAACGTTTTCTGTAACTCTTCACAAGCTTTTCACACACTGTTGCTGGTATTTTGGCCCATTCCTTCATGCAGTTCTCCTCTAGAGCAGAGATGTTTTGGGGCTGTCTTTGGGCAACACAGACTTTCAACTCCCTCCTCACCCCGTGGCGTCAAAATGATAACAAGAACGGTGAGCAAAACTCACAGAACCACACGGGGGGACCTAGTGAATGACCTACAGACAGCTGGGACCACAGAAGCAAAGGCTACTATCAGTAACACAATGCGCCACCAGGGACTCAGATCCTGCACTGCCAGACGTGTCCCCCTGCTGAAGAAAGTACACGTCCAGGCCCGTCTGCGGTTCGCTAGAGAGCATTTGGATGATCCAGAAGAGGAATGGGAGAATGTGTTATGGTCAGATGAAACCAAAAAAGAACTTTTTGGTAGAAACACAGGTTCTCGTGTTTGGAGGAAAAACAATACTGAATTGCACCATACCCACTGTGAAGCATGGGGGTGGAAACGTCATGCTTTGGGGCTGTTTTTCTGCAAAGGGACCAGGACGACTGATCTGTGTAAAGGAAAGAATGAATGGGGCCATGTATCGAGAGATTCTGAGTGAAAATCTCCTTCCATCAGCAAGGGCATTGAAGATGAGACGTGGCTGGGTCTTTCAGCATGACAATGATCCCAAACACTCAGCCAGGGCAACAAAGGAGTGGCTTCGTAAGAAGTATCTTAAGGGGATGGAGTGGCCTAACCAGTCTCCAGATCTCAACCCCATAGAAAATCTGTGGAGAAAGTTGAAAGTCAGTGTTGCCCAACGACAGCCCCAAAACATCACTACTCTAGAAGAGATCTGCATGGAGGAATGGGTCAAAATACCAGCAACAGTGTGTGAAAAGCTTGTGAAGAGTTACAGAAAACGTTTGGGCTCCGTTATTGCCAAAAAAGGGTATATAACAAGGTTTGAGATGAACTTTTGGTATTGACCAAATACTTATTTTCCACCATGATTTGCAAATAAATTCTTTAAAAATCAAACAATGTGATTTTCTGTTATTTTTCCCACATTCTGTCTCTCATGGTTGAGGTTTACCCATGTTGACAATTACAGGCCTCTAATATTTTCAAGTGGGAGAACTTGCACAACTAGTGGTTGACTAAATACTTATTTGCCCCACTGTATTTGAAATTTTCCAAATGTAAATCTTTTACATGTTTAATTGTTTTATGTATTTCTTTCGTTTAAAATGACAAAATGTGGGAATATTATTGATTCTCAAGTTTAGTAAATTCATTAACAAATAATTCATTCTTTCAAAACATGTACAATCCATGTTCTTACCTTCCGTGCTAATCAACTCCGAGCTGGCACCGTCTCCCACATACACATCGATGTCACCACTTTGAGATGAAACCTTCAAGAGGCCATTGGAGCCATCTGTCAACAGCAGCAAGATCACATTTTTTATCACTAATACAAAGCATTCTATTGTTGGCTGCTTATCAGAGCTTTTTTACCTATAAGCGTATGACCTGATGTGTTCTTAACAGTGGCATCACCTTTGGACAAAGTACAGTATAAAGTCAGAACGGCTCAGCGACAAAAGAGCAAGTAAACAAGATAGTTGTTTCCAACATGTGCTTCGCAGGAAGAGAGATTTACATACTATACGGGTGACGCATTCTTTTTCTTCACTCTTTCTCAATGAATACATTCCTATCTTCCAACAAATACATTTGGGAGAAGCTGTTTTTTCCCCCTCAGAGCAGAAGAGCTATGATGAAAAAAAATCCAGGGGAAAAAAGATTCGGTTTTGAAAATATTGATTTTAATGTATTAAATCATTTGCTGCCATTGATGGTGATAGACGTCCAATCTATTTTGACTAGAAGGACAGCTCAGCAGTCAACTTTGATTGGACGTCTATCGTCATCAATGGCAGTAAAGGAGTTAAGGGCTAAAAGCAACAAAATAATCCAGAGGTACAGGGATTTTGGAAAATGTATAACATTCTACAGTTTTCTACATTGATTTAAAGCAACACTAGGTTACTTTTCAACCTTTATATTTTCGTAACATTTGTGATTTGTCGTCTGACAACTAGTATCATTTTCACCGGCACTAATTAACTTTGAGGAGGGTGGCAGGAATCCTGCCACACAAAAAAACTACAAATGTGCTGACTGCTTTATGGCATACGTCACTTCCCCCTTTCCCCATTTATTATAAAAACGGAAGACGATGCAAATGCTTTCTCGCGAATTCTGCAAAGGTGGCAGAGCAACAAAAGAGACAAAAAGTTTTTGTTTCAGGAGGAAGTAAAAAAGGCTACCAGGATATATAGAATATACACTCACCGGCCACTTTATTAGGTACACCTGTCCAACTGCTCGTTAACACTTCATTTCTAATCAGCCAATCACATGGGGGCAACTCAGTGTATTTAGGCATGTGGACATGGTTTAAGACAATCTCCTGCAGTTCAAACCGAGCATCAGTATGGGGAAGAAAGGTGATTTAAGTGACTTTGAACGTGGCATGGTTGTTGGTGCCAGAAGGGCTGGTCTGAGTATTTCAGAAACTGCTGATCTACTGGGATTTTCACGCACAACCATCTCTAGGGTTTACAGAGAATGGTCCGAAAAAGAAAAAATATCCAGTGAGCGGCAGTTCTGTGGGCGGAAATGCCTTGTTGATGACAGAGGTCAGAGGAGAATGGCCAGACTGGTTCGAGCTGATAGAAAGGCAACAGTGACTCAAATAACCACCCATTACAACCAAGGTAGGCAGAAGAGCATCTCTGAACGCACAGTACGTCGAACTTTGAGGCAGATGGGCTACAGCAGCAGAAGACCACGCCGGGTGCCACTCCTTTCAGCTAAGAACAGGAAACTGAGGCTACACTTTGCACAAGCTCATCGAAATTGGACAATAGAAGATTGGAAAAACGTTGCCTGGTCTGATGAGTCTCGATTTCTGCTGCGACATTCGGATGGTAGGGTCAGAATTTGGCGTCAACAACATGAAAGCATGGATCCATCCTGCCTTGTATCAATGGTTCAGGCTGGTGGTGGTGGTGTAATGGTGTGGGGAATATTTTCTTGGCACACTTTGGGCCCCTTGGTACCAATTGAGCATCGTTGGAAGTTGGAACGCCACAGCCTACCTGAGTATTGTTGCTGACCATGTCCATCCCTTTATGACCACAATGTACCCAACTTCTGATGGCTACTTTCAGCAGGATAATGCGCCATGTCATTAAGCTGGAATCATCTTAGACTGGTTTCTTGAACATGACAATGAGTTCACTGTACTCAAATGGCCTCCACAGTCACCAGCTCTCAATCCAATAGAGCATCTTTGGGATGTGGTGGAACGGGAGATTTGCATCATGGATGTGCAGCCGACAAATCTGCACCAACTGTGTGATGCCATCATGTCAATATGGACCAAACTCTTCTTCCAGCACCTTGTTGAATCTATGCCACGAAGAATTGATGCCGTTCTGAAGGCGAAAGGTGGTCCAACCAGTTACTAGCATGGTGTACCTAATAAAGTGGCCGGTCGGTGTGTGTGTGTGTATATATATAACATTGGCCCGGCTTTCACTCGTTGCCATGACACCCCCGCCCCACAACCGAACCATCAGTACACTACCGCTTTTGTCCACCGGCGTCGCTAAAATCAACCAAAACTGAAAAGTTACCAATTGTTGCTTTAAACATGACAGGTGGGAGTAGCTCCAGCACCCCCGTGACCCTCGTGGTGATAAGCTGCTTGGAAAATAAATGAACAAATGAATGAAGCTGTTGAACTGTAAGCTAATGGAGAGGCACTGTTTAAGTGACAAGCTTCATCTAGTGTTAAAGCTGAGAAGCTGTTGCGGCCCAATAAAAACTGGGCAGTGGACCATTGTTTGGACACCAGTGCTCATCTGTATAGTTTCTCTGAGGAAAACCAAAACGAAAATATGGCACACCACAAAAATAATATCCATATGTGGATGCGATGACAAACACATGTTAGCATTTAGATCACCGTGCACGAGTCCCAGCTCCACTTTGCCCGTATGGGAGGAGACGCAGCTGGATTGAGCGTAGATGGCCTTGACCGCCAGGTCGCCATGCTCTGTGGAGACTTTCATCTCGGTGCCCTGCAGCTTCTTAACACGAACTGCCTGCAGAACACATGTTATCACAGTCATGGAGAATGTATAGGATAGTGGGCTTGAGGGCTGCTGCCCTCTAGTGTGTATTTACTTCAACTTGCAGAGGAAAAGCATTTACAGTAGTTAGATAAGAGTCCTTCAACCAGGTACATATATATGTAAATGCATTGCGGGCACACGAAAAAAAAAAGTATAGTACTGCATCACGTTTTTCATTAGACTTACAGTGGTACTTCTACTTACAAAAGTCTCTACATAATGAATTTTCAGGTTAAGATGTGCTTTAACGGGAAAATATTGCCTCTCGTTAAGAAAGAAATTTTAGGATACGAAAGGCAAAAATACAGAATGGGTGGTATTCACAGCTCCCAGAGCTTACTGAACATAACATACCTATAGCAGCTCTATATAACCATTGGCTATTGGCGAGCATACCTGGCATCCAATTGGCTAAGCGGGACCTCTACTGTTTGTGTAGGTGTGTATCCCAGCATCCTCTTCATTCGCACCTTGTGTTCCAACAGTTACAGTGCCTTGCAAAAGTATTTGGCCCCCTTGAACCTTGCAACCTTTCGCCACATTTCAGGCTTCAAACATAAAGATATAAAATTGTAATTTTTTGTCAAGAATCAACAACAAGTGGGACACAATCGTGAAGTGGAACAAAATTTATTGGATAATTTAAACTTTTTTAACAATTAAAAAACTGAAAAGTGGGGCGTGCAATATTATTCGGCCCCCTTGCGTTAATACTTTGTAGCGCCACCTTTTGCTCCAATTACAGCTGCAAGTCGCTTGGGGTATGTTTCTATCAGTTTTGCACATCGAGAGACTGACATTCTTGCCCATTCTTCCTTGCAAAACAGCTCGAGCTCAGTGAGGTTGGATGGAGAGCGTTTGTGAACAGCAGTCTTCAGCTCTTTCCACAGATTCTCGATTGGATTCAGGTCTGGACTTTGACTTGGCCATTCTAACACCTGGATACGTTTATTTTTGAACCATTCCATTGTAGATTTGGCTTTATGTTTTGGATCATTGTCCTGTTGGAAGATAAATCTCCGTCCCAGTCTCAGGTCTTGTGCAGATACCAACAGGTTTTCTTCCAGAATGTTCCTGTATTTGGCTGCATCCATCTTCCCGTCAATTTTAACCATCTTCCCTGTCCCTGCTGAAGAAAAGCAGGCCCAAACCATGATGCTGCCACCCCCATTTTTGACAGTGGGGATGGTGTGTTCAGGGTGATGAGCTGTGTTGCTTTTACACCAAACATATCGTTTTGCATTGTGGCCAAAAAGTTCAATTTTGGTTTCATCTGACCAGAGCACCTTCTTCCACATGTTTGGTGTGTCTCCCAGGTGGCTTGTGGCAAACTTTAAACGAGACTTTTTATGGATATCTCTGAGAAATGGCTTTCTTCTTGCCACTCTTCCATAAAGGCCAGATTTGTGCAGTGTACGACTGATTGTTGTCCTATGGACAGACTATCCCACGTCAGCTGTAGATCTCTGCAGTTCATCCAGAGTGATCATGGGCCTCTTGGATGCATCTCTGATCAGTTTTCTCCTTGTTTGAGAAGAAAGTTTGGAAGGACGGCCGGGTCTTGGTAGATTTGCAGTGGTCTGATGCTCCTTCCATTTCAATATGATGGCTTGCACAGTGCTCCTTGAGATGTTTAAAGCTTGGGAAATCTTTTTGTATCCAAATCCGGCTTTAAACTTCTCCACAACAGTATCTCGGACCTGCCTGGTGTGTTCCTTGGTTTTCATAATGCTCTCTGCACTTTAAACAGAACCCTGAGACTATTCCAGAGCAGGTGCATTTATACGGAGACTTGATTACACACATTTGGATTTTGTTTATCATCATCGGTCATTTAGGACAACATTGGATCATTCAGAGATCCTCAGTGAACTTCTGGAGTGAGTTTGCTGCACTGAAAGTAAAGGGGCCGAATAATATTGCACGCCCCACTTTTCAGTTTTTTATTTGTTAAAAAAGTTTAAATTATCCAATAAATGTTGTTCCACTTCACGATTGTGTCCCACTTGTTGTTGATTCTTGACAAAAAAAATTAAATTTCATATCTTTATGTTTGAAGCCTGAAATGTGGCGAAAGGTTGCAAGATTCAAGGGGGCCGAATACTTTTGCAACGCACTGTAAGAGTGTATTAACTTTTATTCTTTATTTTTGCTTGTTTTTCTTACATTATGCACAACTGATTTAAAAGTGCCTATGACAGGAAAAAGCATGTTTCAAATTTCCGTGGTAATTTATGCTCCTGAATGAAATGGACAGCTTGGATGTGTGTGGAAGTGATCCATATATTTATTCAATTTTCTGAATGCTGCGCCATGAAAATGAGTGACTTCCGGCCAGAGTCTGGATTGTGGAAGAAAGCGAATGTGACGTAGGCGGAATAGATCATCTTAACTTTGAACCATACTATTGTATACAGAAAGACTGCGGATTCAGCTGATTTTGCGGCTTGTTTGTTTTCGCATCACACCAGCCCAATCTGCTGCAGGCTTATGTTGCTGCACCAGGGAGAGGCGTGTGAGCCTTTTTGGGTTTCAAAAAGATCCTGTTCACTGCAAAGAATAGGCAAAACAAGTCCGACAACCGTGGGACCATTGGACGGGCGAGGAAGTGAGTAAGCTGCGTGTTTTATATGATGTCAAATACTGGGATCATGGCACACGATTTAATAAGGAGGTGGCTTGAATTTTGTGGGTGACAATGCTCCCTGTCCACCAAGGAGACGCTATCGTGTAAAGACTTCCACCCCTCTCGGCCCTCTTAATGTACCCACTGAGAGAACGCTGTCCTCGGCTTGGGCCCAGGGAGCCCCTTGCTCTCGTCTGCAGTTCTCGATTGAATGAGACGTCCACCCCTCTCGGCCCTCTTCGTGTGTACCGCCGAGAAAGTGTTATCCTCGGCTTGGGCACAGGCAGCCCGACGCGCTACGTAGTCAGCCAGTTTGTCCACCGAGAATGCACCATTTTTGGCGTTCATTGCGGCCCTGGCAGACAGGCAATGCTCATCGAGCCGAAACTTGCTCACCGCCGGGGGCTGGCCGATCGATGAAGACAATCACTCCGCCGCCGTGTGTGACATAAAGTCCCGGTAGTTTTGTGTGATTTTTCGTGTTCTAAAGGCGAGGAGGAGACTCGGTTCGGGTTAGCATATAGCCTAGCTTTCACACTTCTCTGTTGTTTACACTTTCCTCCCCGCTGGGAAATGACAAGAGCCGGACTAACTCCGGTGGCATTAAATACTGTTTGGGAGTTTTAAGAAGTCGGCAGTCTTGACCATTATGCAGTAATATAGCCCTGTCGTACTGAATAAATGCATTTTAATTATTTCATATTCCATTTAGCACTAAGCTTATTTTTCATGACCATACAATTTATTTAGCAATTGGGGAAACATACTTAGTACTTACATAGAAAGAATATCCTGTAAAAATATTGGGGTTGAGAGAAAAAACAATGATGACATTTTACAGTATGCTGTAGTCATCAGCCTCGTGTTTGTTGTCATTCTGAATCTTACTGCTCCTCCAAATACGACTCAAACATATATGGCTGTATGCCACAGGTTTCCTCTGGATCAACAATACTACTTGAACGATCCACACTTGAACCAGAATCGCTGAAAAACGCTTCCTCCTCCATTGGGCTGAATTCTGAAATCACTACTCCGCCGACATCATCACCCAGATGTAGGCGCCAGAACGCTACAATGACAGGAGGGGCTAAACGGCAATTTAAAAGACTCCTTTCTCATAATCTGCGCTTTACCAAATTGTTGTATATAGTCGAATCGTCTCAAAATATGATTTTCCTTCAAATAATAATGCTATTTAAGATTTTTTTTATTGTGTCACAGGTACTTTAATGTTTATTGTGTAATAATCTAACTGTAACATGTATTTGTTACATGTTTGATGCATTTTATGCATTATAAAAGACTTATGTCTGAATTTTAGGGGGATTAGAACAGATTAGGGTGTTTACGTGGAAAACGCGTCACTACTTACAGAATGTTTAATTTATGAAACTACTTCCAGAACCAATTAATTTCGTAAGTACAGGTACCACTGTATATATTTTTAGATGATAGTACAATGTAAAAACATGATAGTTTAAAAAAAATGATAATCTCCACAAAACTATTTTGTGTATTATTTCGAGCAGTGAGATATCGGTACAGTATCGGCATGGGCCAATATCAAACGGTATCAGTACAACACTAAACTGCGTTGTGTTGTCTTACCCCTTTTCCAAAAGCGCTAATGTCCACATTGCCATGGATAGTGCCTTCGCCTGTGACATCTCCACCTGAACGCACCTCCACCTGATGGCCCTGAGGAAAAACATACGAAATGTTGCAATGTTTAGCAGGATGTTGTTGACTTATTCACTGCCATTGACGACAATAGACAGATAACTGAGATCAGCCCTCCCAATTCAAATAAATTGGGCATTTATCGCTGTCAATGGCAACTAGTGAGTTGTATTGGTGACGGACCTTGACTGAACGCAGTAAACAGTTGCCTTTTTCTGTGTACACCTTGCAGATGTCACACTCAATGTTCTTCACCTGCACGTTGCCTTCGGCGTGGGTGCTTATGAAGATATCTGGACACAAAATTCTAGTATGTTACTGTTGTACTTTACTGCATTGCATTGTGAACTTACTGCTCTTGATGGGTATTGAAACATCAACAGACAAGCTGCCATTAGCCTTTTCTGTCGAGATGAGCAACTCCTTGTCCTGGTCGTTGTACTGTACGTGGAATCCTTCCACGTCTTTTAAATTCTCCTCTCCGCGGACCAGGATGAAGGCTCGGTCCGCTTCAGGGAAGGCGTGCGGGTCAAGGGGTCCGACGGAGATGCTACATCCAAGCCGTGCTCGCAGCGTGCTGAAGGGACTGACCTCTAGGCTCCATTCCTTCAGCGGCTGCGGGCGGTTCGCCTGAACCTCGCCGTCCTCTTTGGCTAATTTGCCGAAAGACGTGAAGAGAAAGCGGTATCGATGAGTGCAACGCCGGTGTCGGGCGGCTGTCCGACACCAGGAGTGTGCGAGTCCGATACTGCACCGCGAGCTCCAGAGTAGCATGGTGAATTATTAACGCTGGGTTAATTTTAGTATGTTAACACAAATTAGCCAAGGGTGTCATTGTCACGCTGCAGCAACCCTGCCAGCAAGTTACGTATCAGCCATATACTGATGACGTTCTCAGACTTCCGCCTGAAGTTAGCCACCCCGCTAGCTAGGCAACGAGAGCTATCATTTGTCGGCCATTTTGTCTCGGGGCCGTTCGGTAAATATGAGGCGTGTACTTTGTAATGATTGCTCAATTTTTAAAAGACTTTTTCATATAAACTTCAAAGATGCAGAAAATTAATTGTATTCTTAAAAAACATGGTACATTTATTTTTCTCCTTCGCTTTTATTTTATTTTATTTTTAAGAGCCAAACAAATTTTAACTGTCAAGAACTGAGCGATTTTAGAATGTTTTAGCAATCTGTAAAAGTCAAGAACTGAGCTGTTTTAGAATATTTTAGTGGAAAAACTCCAATTGACGGCCACCAGTATAGGAATTCCCCCGACGCAAGATGGTCACCTGCCACTTACGCCTTACGCCTTTGACATCTAGCCTTATATTTAATATCTATCTACATCTTATATTTAATATCTATCTACATCTGCGTCCGTGTCTTGTGTGTAGATACGGTCCCCAATCAGTATATTTAAAAAATGAAAAGTAAAAAAAAAAAAACAAAAAAAACAAAAAAACAATAACTAGCTGGATACAAGTACTGTATATAACTTCAAGTTTTTATTTTCATGCTTTTCACCACAACCAGCGGCACGGACAACATCAAGACTTTTAATTTGTTAAAATTACTTACTTGTTGAAAATACTTTAAAATCTGATTAAATTATCAATTAATTGTAATTAATTAATTATAATTAATTAATAATTCAGTCTATTTAAATTATTTTAAAATGAATAAATGCATGATTTTGGCACATTCTTTTTTAATCACCCTGTATAGTCTGTACTTTAAAAAAAAAACTGCTCGGTTTCGAACCAATTTTCAAATGGCTTCGTTTTTCATAAATGCTAGAGTTGTTGTAAAAAGATATACCTTTTTTTTTTTTTTTTTTTTTTTTTTTAGACATCCATCCTTAATCACAACCTAGTTAACCAAACAATTTGCAAATCTTTCAATAATTCAGGAAGTCATTAGCATTTTTGTGAAATAAATCTCTAAGCATTAACAGAAAAATGAGTAAATAACAGTTAACACAGACCCAAAAAAAACATTTACTCAAAAGAAGCAAAGACAAATCTCAGTCTTTCAAACAATATGTATTCTCAATAATATAAGAAAACAATCAAATACAATAAATTGCACTCTGCTTTGAAATTTTATATAATTGGTTTAAAAAAATAACAATGGGAAACAAAAAACGAAAAGAAGACCTTTTATAAACACTATGTACATCCTCAACGATCACATTACACAGGGCAATTGGTTTGTGCTCAGTTACCACCGGATTTACTGTATTGCATTTGGTTGTTTTATACTTGTAAATCCGTCAAAAACTGTGGACCCCTGTTTATTTCAGCATACAATTCACTGCAGAATCAAAGGTTTCCACTAGGGAGAAGCATTGCGACAAAGAGGCCAGCAGGCGTTTCATGATTACTGTTTTGTGATGAGTTAATAGTGACTGTCAGATTTAGTGATTGTTATGAAATTCCACTACTCATAAACAGTAGGGTAATATGGCTAAGGGGTCAACTTTCTGGATAAACAAAAATACACAATAAATAAAACCAGAAACCCCAATAATGCAATCTTTCTTGGGTAGTATGTAATAGAATGTTCATGTTAAAAACTCTTTTGGTCTGATCATCATCCTGACTGTTTTAAAAGACAGCCTTTCATTTGTGGGGTACAACTCAGAGGAAATGTTGTGCCATGCGCCCCAGTAGATGCCATCTCGTACCCCCTTGTACTTCCCTTTATAATACCTCCCGTTGAGGTTAGCAGCCATGCATGCATTAAACCACCAGCCGGAGCTGTAATAAGCCCCGCAATTTCCTGATGGGTAGCGATCGTTATCCCGGTCTGGAGTGGTGAAGGCCTGGTTGCTGTGGTCGAAGGTGGAGCTGAAGCGGAGCGCGTTCCCCGCTGTGCCGGAGTAACCCCCCAACGTCAGCTTGAAGCGCATCCTTTCACTCGCTACCTTGAAGTGCTCGTATTCAGCGTAACCCGCTATCCCGGAGAAGTCCTCCAGCTCCACCCGCAGTGTCATGTCCCTGCTCCGAGTCAGGAGGTGGATGTGTTGGTTCCCCAACCAGAACTCCCCTCCTTTCAGCAACTCCCCGAAACCTGACCGGTACTCGGCCCAGGTGCGGTTGAAGCTGACACCGCCGTCTTTCCGGAGCTGCAGGAGGGTCCATCCTCCGCCCTGGACTTCCATGTCGCACAAAACTGGAAAACTGCCGCCGGCATGAAGATCTGGAGTCACTTGGTATATGCCGCTCTTCGTCACGCCCCTTCTGACGAGGTGGTCTGAGCAGTCCCTCATCACCTTGGAAACTGCACCTGCAGAGTATTTCACAAGCTTATTTTTGTATTGGCAGATACCTTGCTTTCTAGCAGGAATTTCTTCAAAGTTCACCCTAATCCCTAAATCAGGGGTGCTCAAGTCTGGTCCTCGAGAGCCCCTATCCAGCTTGTTTTCCATGTCCCCCTCCTCCATCACACCTGAATCAAATAATCAGGATCGTTATCAGGCTCCTGCAGAGCTTACTAATGAGCCGATCATTTGATTCAGGTTTGCTAAAGGATGGAGACATGGAATACAAGCTGGATAGGGGCTCTCGAGGACCAGACTTGGGCACCCTTGTTCTAAGCCTAACCCCAACCCTAACCTTAACCGTAAAATTGCTTTATAATGTCCTATTGAATACAATAATTTAATTCCAGAAGTAAAATGCACACTTTGTGCCTATGACCCTCAAGTAGGCATGTGCCGGTTACCAGTTTCAAGGTTTACTGTGGTATGAGAACGTCACTAGAGGTGTGCGAAATTTCCGATTCTTAGATTATTCGCGATTCGGCCGTGGAAGATTCAAGAACGATTCACAAACATCCAAATTTCAATGATTGAAATATGTCAAGTAAAGCGGAAGTAAAACACACTCAGTGCGCCGCGCAGTCTTCGGGACGCAATGAGGAACGGAGCGAGAGTAGCTAAACCTCATGCTTGTCATTACCCGGCCCCTCGGGTAATGCCAATGCTCAACTCACGGCTCTAGCTCAATTCATGCCGTGAGATAAATAAAAAAAGAAAAAACAACAACATACCTGACTGCTGCCGAAAGCTGCTACAAAGTACGTCCACAATACATAATGTTAAAGTAGATAGCAGATATCATATTTATATAGGACTAGATGTAGAATAGACTCGGTGGCGATAGCAGCACATGTAGAGAAAGCTAGATGCGGACATTAGTAAACGGCCGCCATCTTAAAGCAGTAGACTGCCCTGCAAGGATGTTGTAGCGAACCTTCCAAGCGAACCTAATTTTACCTAGCGAACCTAACTTTAACGGTTGATTGACAACATTAAATTAATTGAATGTAGTTTAAAGCTGCTGATACAGAATGGGGATTTGAGTATATTATATATTGTTTTTAACTGTTAACCTGATACTGAAATAGTCGTTTATTTAAGCCTGCGAGGCTTTTTTTTTTTTTTTTTTTCTTTTTTATTAACTAATTTACAAAACATTAGCAGCTAATAGCGGAGGGCGGGGGGTCTCATCAATAATCGATTTATAATCGTAATCGTAATCAAATCGTTAGGTGCCCAAAGATTCCCACCTCTAAACGTCACGATGTCAAAACCACAAAAATTTTCCGTCATACAGTAGTACGGTATTAGATATTTTTTATCTCCCAAAAATACAGCGAAAAATGACTTGAAGCGGCAGCGCTCACCGCTACCCCTCCAGTTTTTGCTCTGTCGGTGACACTGTTGTCGCTGTAGAAACTATACCTGAGCTTTTTCCTCCATCAAAAAAAGTTGCTAGCATTGGAGTACTTCGGCTACCGAAAAGAAACAGACTGCCGCAGCTTAGAGGAAGAAGCACCACCGACGAGCAGGCAACACCTCCAACATGATTTCACATTTACGTGGCCATCATCCGTCACATTACACCAAATTTAAGGTAAGTAAACGCTATCATGCCACTAGCTACCAGAGTTCACTCCAGCATGTTTAGTTTGTCTTGCGATGGTAAAACAAATACTATAACGTTAACTTGTCAACAAGGCTGTTAACGTGGCTAGTTAGCATGCCAAGACGGCTAACTAGTTTCCTCATTATTAGCGTACTTTTGTAAAGTCTTCCGCCATTGTAAACATCTGTTAGAAATAGCATTTTCATAATCCAGCCTGTGGTGTTTTCTTCTCTTACGACTGTCTGTATTGAGAGAGGGTGGGCGGGTGTGTATAATCTATATATAATAATAATGATACAAGTCATACACACGCGCTAAGTCTCTTGCTCTCACTCTCTATTAATATTCAACTAATTAATATTAATAGCAGTAATGGTAAATTGCGGAAAACATTCAGGTGACTTGAAGTTCCGCTCTGAGACCCCAAATTTGGCCAAATTTCAAAATTGTCCTATATGCATGTGTGATACATCATTGGAAAGCTTAAAATCTCCGTTTTCTGGCGGAAGAAAATTTTTGAACAGGATGGCATTTGAATTAAAAAAATATATAACCCCTAAACCCTAACTCGAGGTTAGAGCATGAGAGAGCATAATTAAACACATCATGATTTTAAGGAGATATTATCGCGTAAAAACCTTGTTTTGGTTCAAAAACTCTGTGTAAAATGTCTCACCTAGTGTCAAGATACAACAGTTTACAAATATCTACTGTTTTTAACGTTTTTTTTTTTTTTTTTTTTTTTTTTTTTTTCTTTGTTTGGATCGATTATTTTTCATCTAAAATATCAGGGAAAATGTGACAGTAAAAAAAAATACAATTAAGTGATAGTGATGAGGTAGCTATTTACAGACACTATTTTTTTCATTGTGACGTAATTTGTTAAAAGTTTAAATCATGTTCTGAGTGAATAATTTTATATATCTATATATTTTAACTAAACATTAGACGTTAATTAATGATTCTAAGCTAAAAAAATGACGGACATTTCAAATAATATAATAATTTACCTTCTTTTTATGGCTGGGTTGAAACAAAAGCGGTTGCGTGGTGTCTGTAAACGGGGGTCTCCAGGGTAAAACGGACAAATTAAAAATAGTTCGGGGGCTTAATGCGCCATGAAACTGGTATGGCAGCATATAGACATATTGTTTTATATGTTCTATCAAACACAAGAGTTATTTTGGCTTAAAATACAGCAGTTTATTTTAAAGAGGGATGCAAGGGCAGAAACTGCTTTTTCAGCCTTGTCTGAGTTTTTCGCCACATATATTAAATTTCATTTAGAAGTGTTTTTACTTTTTTATGGAAAATAAGTATTTTTGCTCTAATGTTTAGCAACCTGAGCTGTGGCTCTGGGTTCATCCTATAAGTTCTATCTAGAGATGTCCCGATCCTGGTTTTTGCACTTCCGATCCAATCCCGATATTGTTTTGCACTTCCGATCCGATCCCGATACTGGCCGATACCGGCCTATCTGAGCATGTATTAAAGTTTAAAGTTATTTAGCCTCCTTACTTAGTTGTCAGACTCATGTTGAAAAGGGTTTTAGTACTCTTGATAACAACTAACCAGCTGAATTAGGTGAGTTTGAATAACACACAATGGTTGGTAACAAGAAACTGACCTGTGATAAACACAAAACATTATAAATAACAAACAGAAATGGCATATTCAGTCAGTAAAACGTGCAAATAATATTGTAAACTGTCTTAAAAAACCAAAACACACAAACAACCTAAGTGGAAAATAATCTATTAACTCAGCATCAGTTCTCTGCTCTTGAACAAATGTACCAAGGCTTTAAAAAAATCAGTGCAAATAATACTATTTTAAACCAAAAATGGCTTCTACTCCCCAATCTTCTCCACACTTTGTTGCTCCATCTCCATCTATTCTACACACTCCCTTCAACTGTTTGCCCTGAATGCAGTCCACACATGATGGGGAGACTTTTTTGTTTTGTTTTGACAAAGACAAGCATTTCAAGATGCTCAGGTGACAGCTGATAAACTTAAATTTACATTGCAGTCATAATGTAGGAGATGCCACGGCGGTAAATTGGGAGACTGTAATGCTAGTGTGCGGAAGGTGTGCCGTAAAATGCGGACCGGATATTAGGGAAACCAAAGCAAAAACTGGAATGGATTATTTAAATCGGTGCGCTGGAAAACCCGGACCAGATTTTCAAAAAAACTGCATCAGAAGTCTGGATCAGAATTTTTTTGTGTCGTCCGATCCGATACCGATGCACATTTTTTTGCACATATCGGCAGTTGATCCGATCCAAACAACCCTAGTTCTATCTATTTCAATTTTATTTAAAATATTTCAGTTATTTATTTTTTTGTTTGTTTATTTATTTATTTTAATAATATATTCATGTTGATGTTCCAATTTGCAAATATGTTGTGAAAATTTTTTTTTAATCCTGTTCAAGCAAATTTTTTTTAAACCCATTCATCTCAAAATAACAGATTTTAGAGCTATAATTGCAATACCGTGAAACCGCGAAATTTTTGCTTAAGGTTATCATAATGTCAAGTAAGCATTGATTTAAAGAACTGTGGTCGGAGGATATAATTAAGCTCACCTCGTAGCTGGTTTATAGAAATGAAGTCACAAGGGGAACACAACTACTTTTCCACTATAAAAGGTCAGCAACTTAAGCACTCAAGGATGGACCTCCATAGTGGATTCATTCAGAGTGAGTCATTTATTAGAAAAGTCTTTGTTTTAACCTTACAGGATATAAACAGTGTAATGCGAATGTAAGTAGATCGCATGGCTCTTAAAAGCAAATAACGTAACAGTTCTGATCAAAATAGTGATTAAAGTTCACAAAACTTAAACATGCCTCGTAAGAAAAGGTCGCCAATAATCTTACCTTCAGATGTTATCGATGTCAGTGCACCACCAGATGGCCTGCTTCCACCCTCATTATCTTCTGGCAGATCTTTGAGATGCTTGCCGGGTGAAGGTTTTCTATTCGGAACAACTTGGGTGCCGTTAAAGAAAGCAGCCGCCACCTGTTTAATTTTCACGCGCAGCTCACGGGCGCTTGACGTAGAAGATTCTGCAGCCGGGTTGGCCATGGGGTTAGCGGTAGTTGAGCTGAGCTCGGATCTGGAAGTGGTCTGGATGTTGAGGGTAGGGCGTTCTTCTTCCTCCATAGAGTGTTGATTTGTCTTTGTGGAGCCCGGATTGGTTCTCGGAATAACAGTGTGGAGCAGTCTCGATGTTGCTGACATTGGAATTGATGACGGTTTATTGGTTGTTTGTGGCCTCAGATCAGACGCAACCCCGCTGTTTGGGCCCACTGGCAGACCGTGAAGGTCCTTGATGGTCTTTGCAGTGATGGTTTTCATCGTGCTGGGCTTAAACTCTGTGTGCACTTGGGTATGAGTCACCCCAGCCATCTGTGGAACAGCACTGGGTGTAGGCAGAAGTTGAGCATTGTTGATACTGTTTGTTGTCGGGAAACTGAAATGGTCAGTTTGTTGGGATGCCGTGTTCTCGTTAAGATGAGCTGGTGTTGTTCTAGCCTCTAGTGTCGGTTTGATTGGCGGTCTTCCGCTTGAGCCAGATCTGGGGTCAGATTTTTTGTTAGAGTCCTCACCAAGGTGGCGGTCAGGATCAGGAAAGACTTGGCTGGATTTGGGTTTAACGTTAGCTCCAGGGTTTGGGTCTCTCATAAGTTTGGGCTGCCTTTGGTTAAATTTGGGCACCTGACCAGTTTTGTACTTGCCATTAATCTTGGGAATTTTCTGGCTGGGTTTGAGCCTTTGATTGGGATTAGTTGTAAATGTGTTTTCTGACTCAGAGTTCCCAGAAGAATTTGAATGAAGTAATTCAGTCGGTTTTTTCATTTTGTTAGAATCTGTCTCCAGATCTGGTGTGAGATTTTGTTTAGCTTTAGTTTGATATAGTTTTTCTTTTGGGTAGTTTCTCTCTGGTTTTTGCTTTTGTTCAGGTTTTTTAGTTTTAACAAGTGGAACAGTTCCTTTTTTAAGTTTAGAGTTTTTATTCAACATTGGGGTTTCTTCTGATTTGGGTTGTTCGCCAGACGAAGGTCTTGCTTGTTGGTGAGTTCTTTCCCACTGTGAATTATTAGTCCTGTCTTGACCATATTTGGGTTTTAGGTTTTTGAGGGAGGGATCGTTTGAGCTGTAATCAGGTTTTTGCTGTTGGGGAGTTTTACTGGTTTTAACAGGATGAACAGATCCTTTCTTAGGCTTAGAGTTTTTATTCAATATCGGAGTTCCTCCTGATTCTGGTTGTTTGCCAGATGTGGGTCTTGCTTGTTGGTCAGTTCCTTCCCACTGTGAATTATTGGTCCTGTCTTGACCATATTTGGGTTTTAGGTTTTTGAGGGAGGGATCAGTTCCGCTGTTGTCGGGTTTTTGTTTTTGCACAGTTTTACTAGCTTCAACAGGATGAACAGGTTCTTTTTTAAGTTTAGGGTTTTTACTTAACAGTGGAGTTTCTTCCGATTCGGGTTGTTCGCCAGTTGTGGATCTTGCTTCTTGGTCTATTGCTACCCGCTGTGAATTATTAGTCCTGTCTTGACCATATTTGGGTTTTAGGTTTTTGAGGGAGGGATCAGTTGAGTTGTAATCAGATTCTTGCTTTTGGTCAGTTTTACTAGTTTCAACAGGATGAATAGGTTCTTTTTTAACTTCAGGGTATTTACTTAACATTGGAATTTCTTCTGATTCGGGTTGTTCGTCAGTTGTGGGTCTTGCTTCTTCATCAGTTGCTACCCGCTGGCTATGTTTAAGTTTTAGGTTTTTGTTGGAGGGATCAGTTGAGCTGTAATCAGGTTTTTGCTTTAGGTCACTTTTACTAGTTTTAACGGGACGAAGAGGTTCTTTTTGTAGTTTAGGGATTTTACTTAACATTGGAGTTTCATCTGATTCGGGTAGTTTGTCAGTTGTGGGTCTTGCTTGTTGGTCAGTGGCTTCCCACTGTGAATTATTAGACCTTTCTTGACCATATTTGGGTTTCGGGTTTTTGAGGGAGGGATCAGTCGAGCTGTAATCAGGTTTTTGTTTTTGGTCACTTTTACTAATTTCAACAGGACGAACAGGTTCTTTTTGTGGTTTAGGGATTTTACTTAAAATTGGAGTTTCTCCTGATTTGGGTTGTTTGTCAGTTGCTGGTTTTCCATGTTGGTCAGTGGCCACCTGCTGTGAATTATTAGTCCTGTCTTGACCATATTTGGGTTTTAGGTTTTCGAGGAAGGGATCAGTTGAGCTGTAATCAGGTTTTTGGTTTTGGTCAGTTTTACTAGTTTCAGAAGGATAAACGGGTTCTTTTATAATTTTAGGAATTTTACTTAACATTGGAGTTTCTTCCGATTTGGGTTGTTCTTCAGTTGTGGGTCTTGCGTCTTCATCAGTTGCTCCCCGCTGTGAATTATTAGTCCTGTCTTGACCATATTTGGGTTTTAGGTTTTTGAGGGAGGGATCAGTTGAGCTGTAATCAGGTTTTTGGTCATTTTTACTAGTTTCAGCAGGATGAACGGGTTCTTTTTTAAGTTTAGGAATTTTACTTAACATTGGAGTTTCTTCCGATTCTGGTTGTTCTTCAGTTGTGGGTCTTGCTACATGGTCACTTGCTACCCGCTGAGAATGATTAGTCCTGTCTTGACCATATTTGGGTTTTAGGTTTTTGAGGGAGGGATCAGTTGAGCTGTAATCAGGTTTTTGGTCAATTTTACTAGTTTCAGCTGGATGAACGAGTTCTTTTTTAAGTTTAGGGCTTTTACCTAGCATTGGAGTTTCTTCTGCTTCTGGTTGTTCGCCAGACACGGGTTTTGCTTCTTGGTCAGTTGCTACCTGCTGTGAATTATTAATCCTGTCTTGACCAAATTTGGGTTTTAGGTTTTTGAGGGAGGGATCAGTTGAGCTGTAATCAGTTTTTTGTTTTTGGTCAGTATTACTAGTTTCAGCAGGATGAATAGATTCCATTTTAAGTTTAGGGTTTTTACCTAACATTGGAGTTTCTTCTGATACTGGTTGTTCGCCAGACACGGGTCTTGCTTCTTGGTCAGTTGCTACCCGCTGTGAATTATTAGTCCTGTCTTGACCATATTTGGGTTTTAGGTTTTTGTTGGAGGGATCAGTTGAGCTGTAATAAGGTTTTTGGTTTTGGTCACTTTTACTAGTTTGAACAGGACGAACAGGTTCTTTTTGTAGTTTAGGGATTTTACTTAACATTGGAGTTTCTTCTGATTTGGGTTGTTTGTCAGTTGCTGGTTTTCCATGTTGGTCAGTGGCCACCTGCTGTGAATTATTAGTCCTGTCTTGACCATATTTGGGTTTTAGGTTTTTGAGGGAGGGATCAGTTGAGCTGTAATCAGGTTTTTGTTTTTGGTCGGTTTTACTAGTTTCAGAAGGATGAACGAGTTCTTTTTTAAGTTTAGGGTTTTTATTTAACTTTGGAGTTTCTTCTGATTCGGGTTGTTCTTCAGTTATGGGTCTTGCTTCTGGGTCAGTTGCTACCCGCCGTGAATTATTAGTCTGGTCTTGACCAAATTTTGGTTTTAGGTTTTGGAGGGAGGGATCAGTTGAGCTGTAATCAGGTTCTTGCTTTTGGTCACTTTTACTAGTTTTAACAGGACGAACAGGTACTTTTTGTAGTTTAGGCCTTTTACCTAGCATTGGAGTTTCTTTTGATACTGGTTGTTCGCCAGACGTGGGTCTTGCTTCTTGGTCAGTTGCTACCCGCTGTGAATTATTAGTCCTGTCTTGACCAAATTTGGGTTTTAGGTTTTGCAGAGAGGGATCAGTTGGGCTATAATCGGGTTCTTGCTTTTGGTCACTTTTACTAGTTTCAACAGGACGAACAGGTTCTTTTTGGGGTTTAGGGATTTTACTTAACATTGGAGTTTCTTCCGCTTCAGGTTGTTCTTCAGTTGTGGGTCTTGCTTCTTGGTCAGTTGCTACCCGCTGTGAATGATTAGTCCTGTCTTGACCATATTTGGGTTTTAGGTTTAGCAGAGAGGGATCAGTTGAGCTATAATCAGGTTTTTGGTCACTTTTACTAGTTTCAGCAGGATGAACAGGTTCATTTTTAACTTTAGGGCTTTTACCTAGCATTGGAGTTTCTTCCGATTCGGGTTGTTCTTCAGTTGTGGGTTTTGCTTCTTGGTCAGTTGCTACCCGCTGTGAATGATTAGTCCTGTCTTGACCATATTTGGGTTTTAGGTTTTTGAGGGAGGGATCAGTTGAGCTGTAATTAGGATTTTGTTTTTGGTCAGTTTCACTAGTTTCAGCAGGATGAACGGGTTCTTTTTTAAGTTTAGGGATTTTACTTAACATTGGAGTTTCTTCCGATTCGGGTTGTTCTTCAGTTGTGGGTCTTGCTTCTTGTAGAATTGCTACCCGCTGTGAATGATTAGTCCTGTCTTGACCATATTTTGGTTTTAGGTTTTTGAGGGAGGGATCAGTTCCACTGTTGTCAGGTTTTTGTTTTTGCTCAGTTTTACTAGTTTCAGCAGGATGAATAGATTCCTTTTTAAGTTTAGGGTTTTTACCTAACATTGGAGTTTCTTCCGATTCGGGTTGTTCTTCAGTTGTGGGTCTTGCTTCTTCATCAGTTGCTACCCGCTGTGAATTATTAGTCCTATCTTGACCAAATTTGGGTTTTAGGTTTTTGAGGGAGGGATCAGTTGAGCTGTAATCAGGTTTTTGTTTTTGGGCAGTTTTACTATCCTTTACAGGATAAACAGGTTGTTTTTTTAATTTAGGGATTTTACTCAACATTGGGGTTTTCTCTGATTTGGGTTGTTTGTCAGTTGTGGGTCTTGCTTCTTCATCAGTTGCTACCCGCTGGGAATTAATAGTCCTGTCTTGACCAAATTTGGGTTTTTGGTTTTTAAGGGCGGGATCAGTTGAGCTGGAATCAGGATTTTGCTTTTGGTCAATTTTACTTGTTATAATAGGATGAACAGTTTCTTTCTGAGGTTTAGAATTTTTATTCAACATTGGAATTTCTTCTGATTCGGGTTGTTCTCCGGTCGTGGGTCTTGCTTGTTGATGAGTTGCTACCCACTGTGAATTTTTAGGCCTCTCTTGACCATATGTGGGATTAGTTGAGCTGTCATCAGGTTTTTGCTTTTGGTCACTTTTACTAGTTTCAACAGGATGAACAGGATCTTTTTGTAATTTAGGGATTTTACTTAACATTGGCGTTTCTTCTGATTCGGGTTGTTCATCAGTTGTGGGTCTTACTTGTTGGTCAGTTGCTGCCCTCTGTGAACTATTAGTCCTGTCTTGACCATATTTGGGTTTTAGGTTTTTGAGGGAGGGATCCGTTGAGCTGGAATCAGGGTTTTTATTTTGTTCAGTTTCACTTGTTATAATAGGATGAACAGTTTCTTTCTTAGGTTTAGAATTTCTATTCAGAGTTTCTTCTGATTCATGTTGTTCTCCGGTCGGGGGTCTTGCTTGTTGGTCAGTTGCTACCCACTGTGAATTATTCGTCCTTTCTTGATCATATTTGGGTTTTAGGTTTTTGAGGGAGGGATCAGTTATGCTGGAATCAGGTTTTTGGTCAGTTTTACTGGTTTTAACAGGATGAACATATCCTTTCTTAAGTTCAGAGTTTTTATTCAACATTGGAGTTCCTTCTGATTCCGGTTGTTCATCAGTTGTGGGTCTTGCTTGTTGGTCAGTTGTTATCCACTGTGAGTTATTAGGCCTGTTTTGACCATATTTTGTTTTTGGATTATAAAGGGATGGATGAATTGAGCCCTTGTCAGGTTTTGGTTTTTGGCCAGTTTTGCTAGTTATAAAAGGATGACCATGTTCTTTTTTAAGTTCAGGGTTTTTACTTAACATTGGAGTTTCTTCTGATTCGGGTTGTTCATCAGTCACGGGGCTTACCTCTTGGTCAGTTGCTACCAGCTGTGAATTATCAGTCCTGTCTTGACCATATTTGGGTTTTAGGTTTTGGAGGGTGGGATCCGTTGAGCCGTAATCAGGTTTTTGATTTTGTTCAGTTTTACTGGTTTTAACTGGATGAAGAGGTTCTTTCTTAGCTTTAGAGTTTTTATCCAACATTGGAGTTTGGTCTGATTCGATTTGGTCATCGGATGTGGGTCTTGCTTGTTGGTCAGTTGCCCCCTCCTGTGAATTATTTGACCTGTCTTGACCGTATTTGGGTTTTAGGTTTTTGAGGAAGGGATTTGTTGTTCTGTTCTCAGCTCTTTGAATTGGAAAAGTTTTAGTCTTGTCACCAGGTTTCAAGTTTATCCCTGCTCTGTTTTTTTGTTGGGGCATATTTTGCTTGGTTTTAATGTCTGGTTTTTGGTCTTGCTTGGCGTCCTTCTGCTTGTCGTTAGCATCAAGCTTTATTCCAGGTTTACGCTTTACCTCTGGCATGGCTGGTCGATTGACGCCATTATTGGTGCTCGGCCACCTGCTGCGTTCTTTATCTTCGGGGGAAATAGTTGTGTGGAAGCTTGAGCTTGGGGAACTTGTTACATTCAGCAGACTATTTGTGTTTGATTTAGTTGAAGCTGTTAGAGTTCTTTTTGGATTAACAACTGGCAAGTAATGGGAAGTGGAATCGGAGAAGGGAGGAGATGGAAGAGATGACGTGATGCTCTCAGTTTTATCCAAGTCTACAAACTCAGGCCCTTGAGCGGAGATCAACGCCATCAATGCAGGAGTAGGGCTGATTGAAACAAAGTCTGTGCTCTGAGTTGCTTTTCTGGATGCTGATTCTCTATCACTATCCCTCTGCACATTCTCCACTGCTTTCTGTGTTTTCTCTTTTTCCAATTCGCCACCCGTCTTTCCTTCCACGACTTCCTCGTCTTTTTTTATAGGTCCTCTTTCGTCCGTGAGCCCACTGTTTACAGCCTGTTTTGGTTTCTCATTTCCCTGCCCCGCTTTTATCCTCTCTTCCATTTCCTTTTTCTTCTCCTCCCAAATCTTGCCCTGATCCTGCCTCCCACGGTCCTGCGGCATCTTCATTTGTGTATTTTTATTCTTCGTGCCTGTTTCATCTGGCCATACTTGATGCTCTTCATTAATTCTAATCTCTTTGGCTTCTTCCTTTTCTTGCTTCTCATCTTTTCCAGCTGCTTCCTTCTGTGCTGCTTCTCTATTTTCTATTTCGACAGTACACACAGAGCCTGCAACTTTTTTTCCCTGATTGTCTCTTACTTCTAAATCTCGTGTGTCAGAGCGTGCGTCCTCATCATACCTGCTCTCTCGGTGTCTCCCGCAGTTGCCGCACAGCCTCCTCAGCTGGTCCACTTCATCTTTTAGCGCTTGTAAGTCCTTCACCAGCTTGTCCAGCTCCTGAAACTGCTTCGGCAGGTGCACCGTCAACGGCGGAAGGTTCAAAACGTAAGGGCACCCGGCCCGTCCGGATCCACACGGCCCCTTGGCCCGCAGAGTGGCTGCGCAGGAACCGGATTCCTCGTACCCCTCCTGAGAGAGGCTGAAGGAGGCAGACAAGGTCAAAAACGTGCACAGTGTTGTTAACTTCATCTTGCATCACGAGAATGTGAGGAGGAGAAGCAGGCAGGGTTAAATAGAGCCCCTTCGGTCAGTCAGGGTGGTGGGCGGGAGAAGATGAGGTAAGGAGGGGGAGCGATGGAGCTTTTGAGTGGACTGGGACAGAAATGGAGGGAAAAGCATTTTAGCGGACAACCGTGTGTTCAATATTAACTCGTTGGGTGCTTTTGGACGCTGATACTCCACAATCCATTTAAACAGGACAGCGAATGAGTCAGCCAATTACATTCAAAGTAATTTCAAATGGGAGTAGCAAACACATGCCGCAATATAAAGTGACTTTAATTAAATGAAAAAATATTTTTTGTGGTGTTTTATTGAGCTTTTCACATTTTTTCAACAAATATACTCAAATATAAATCACATAATATTACTTCAGGCTTGACATTTTAACTATACTATACTACTATATACTATACTTTAACTATACTAAATAAATAGTATATGTATAAGTATTTCACTCTATCATTGATTTACATGGATCTCGGGGAATATTTACTGTTTTTTCCCTTTTTAGTCCCTTAGTCACCCTGAGCAAATGCATTCATCAAATCAATGAATGGATGTGCCAGAATTTTCTCCAGTTAAATGTGCAGAAGACAGAGGTGATCATTTTTGGGCCAAAAAAGGAAAGGTCAAAGATAAGCAGCCAACTTAGCACAATGTCACTTACAGCTACAAATCAAGTCAGAAACCTTGGCGTAATTATTGACTCAGACCTAAAATTTGATAGCCATTTAAAGTCCGTCACTAAATCCGCTTATTACCACCTAAAAAATATAACAGAATTAAGGGGCTTCTGACTCAACAAGACATGGAAAAACTTATGCATGCATTCATTTTCAGCAGATTGGACAATTGCAACGGTATATTTACAGGTCTTGATAAAAAATCAGTCAGGAAGTTGCAGCTGGAACAGAATGCTGCAGCCAGAGTCCTCACAAATACAAGGAAGCTGGCCCACATTACACCAGTTTTGAAATCGCTACACTGGCTACCAGTAAGTCAAAGGATAGACTATAAAATACTACTGCTCGTCTACAAAACACTTAATGGCCTTGGACCAAAATACATGCATGACTTGTTAGAGTCCTATGAGACATCTAGACCCCTAAGGTCGTCTGGAACCGGTCTTCTGCATGTTCCAAGAACAAGAACCAAGCAGGGTGAGGCAGCATTTAGTTATTATGCTCCTCACCTCTGGAACAAGTTAACCGAACGTCTGAAGTATGCTCAAACTGTTAGCTCTTTTAAATCAGGGCTAAAAACGCTTTTGTTTAGCACTGCATATCTATAACTGTCTATATATTTCAATCTACCTGCTTTCTATTCCTCTTGTGCTTATCTCCATTGCTGATTTCAATGATTTAGTAGGTTTTGTTTTATTTTTATTTTATTTATTTATTTTTATTCTGTGATTAAATGCGATCTTTTGTCTTCGTTTCTACGTTGTGTTGATTTAAATGTGATTTTTATGATCTTCATGTGATGTAAAGCACTTTGAATTGCCTTGTGTTGAATTGTGCTATATAAATAAATTTGCCTTGCCTTGCCTTTTAAAAAAAAAAGAATAAAATACATATTTTTAATTTAAAAACAAACATAATATTTATTGTTTTGTGTTTTTTTCTTCAAAATTGAAAACATTGCACAACAAACATTGGGAAAAAATGAAAATGAAATGTTTTTTTTTTTTTTTTTTTTTTAATGTTTTTCGAATTTAAAATTTGTTTTTTAACTAACATCCAATTCATTTTGACTGGGAGGGCTGGCAGGGATCTTTTTTTTTTTTTATTTGATAGCATTTAAATATTTTAACTTATTGGCTGCCATTGACTGTGATAAACATCCAATCCATTTTGACTGAGAGAGCTGCATTTCAAGTCATTGACTGCAATTAACGGCGATAGACATCCAATCCGTTTTGACTGGCAGGGTTCACCTATTGTTCGACAGCTTTTATACATTTGAACTTTTTGACGGCAATAGACGTCCAATCCATTTTGACTGGGAGGGCAAACGGCGAACGTTTGATAACATTTATACATTCTAACTTATTGACTGCTATTGACGGTGGTAAACGTCAAATCCAATTTGAATGAGTGGTTGGCAGCGATCGAATGATCGTCAATGGAACATGATCACCCAGATTCCATTTTGTAGAAACAATTGCTAATAACCTGACTTTTAATTATTCAATTGGTTTCAGAAATGGCTCATATGAAAGCGAAGACCCTCCCAAATGATGTTGAATGTACAAAAATATATTTGTTTCATTGAAAAAAGATTTATCATTTAACGAAGACGCAAAGGTCAAATTTTGGCAAGACAAAATTTTTGTTGCCTACAGAAAGTACTGTGAAAACTGAACAAAAAATGTACTTCAAATACCAAAATATGTTACATAACATAAGCGAATTAAGTAGTGGTGCTGTGAGATCCAAATGTAATATTTTTGTATGACTTCCATGGGCTTCAAGGACTGCATCCATGTGGTTCGGCAAGGATTCATACAAGTCATCAGGTAACATCAAAGAAAGCAGTCTTGCATGCCTCCCAGAGTTCATCAACATTCTTGGGTTTCGTCTTCCATGCTTCCTCTTTCATAATACCCCAGATATGCTCAATGATGTTCATGTCTGGTGACTGGGCTGGCCAGTCCTGGAGGATCTTGATCTTCTTTGCCTTGAGGAACTTTGAGGTAGAGATTGAAGTATGCGTGGAGCACCATCCTGCTGCAGCATTTGTCCCTTTTTATGGTTAGGAATGTAAGAGGCAGCTAAGATTTGTTGATATTTCAGACTATTTATGTTGCCTTCCACCCTGCAGATCTCTCGCACACCCCTATACTGGATGTAACCCCAGACCATGACTGTTTTCTGAGTGAATCTCGGATCCATGCGGGCTCCAGTAGGTCTCCTGCAATGTTTGCGGCGGCTGTGGTGTAATTCAATGGAAGATTCATCTGAAAAATCCACCTTTTCCCACTTTTCCAGCGTCCATCTTTTTAACAGGCTGTGGGCAAATCCCACACAGTTTTTTAATTGTCTGCACCCTGAGAGATCTGCAGGGTGGAAGGCAACATAAATAGTATGAAATACCAACAAATCTTAGCTACCTCTTACATTCCTAACAATAAAAAGGGACAAATTCTGCAACAGGATGGTGCTCCTCGCATACTTCAATCACTACCTCAAAGTTCCTCAAGGCAAAGAAGTTCAAGATCCTCCAGGACTGGCCAGCCCAGTCACCAGAAATTAACATCATTGAGCATGTCTGCGGTAGGATGAAAGAGGAAGCATGGAAGACGAAACCCAAGAATGTTGATGAACTCTGGAAGGCATGCAAGACTGCTTTCTTTGATGTTACCTGATGACTTCATTAATAAATTGTATGAATCCTTGCAGAACCGCATGGATGCAGTCCTTCAAGCCCATGGAGGTCATGCAAAATATTACATTTGGATCTCACAGCACCACTACTTAATTCGCTTATGTTATGTAACATATTTTTGTTTTTGATGTACATTTTTTGTTCAATTTTCACACTACTTTCTGTAGGCCACAAAACATTTGTCTTGCCAAAATTTGACCTTTATGTCTTCATTAAATGATCAATCTTTCGTCAGTGAAACAAATATATTTTTGTACATTCAACATCATTTGGGAGGGTCTTAGCTTTCATATGAGCCATTTCTGAAACCAATTGAATAATTAAAAATCAGGTTATTAGCAAATGTTTCTCCAAAATGGATAAGCGACAAGACTTTTTTCAGGAACTGTAGCTGTGCAAACACCCCAGTAATGGCGACCAACTTCTAGAGGGCGACGTACCAAAACTCATTCACCATATCGGTGATTCTCATGAGAATCACAGATATACCGTATTGGCCCGAATATAAGACGGTGTTTTTTGCATTGAAATAAGACTGAAAAAGAGGGGGTCGTCTTATATTCGCAGTCTAGACATTATACCCATTCACAACGCTAGATGGCGCCAGATATCATTGAAGCGATGTTCTGACGGAGCTGATCTCCTCTCAAGTTTAACCAGTTTGCATTATTTTATTGCAATGTTTTTCCTTATTCAGATTTGTTTCAAGACTACAGTTACAGTTAGATTTCACTTTGATGGCTAATGCACTTATTGCAATTTTGTTGTTTTATCACAATAGATTGGTTTATTTACATTTCAAAAACCAGAAGCCATTCATTTACGAATGTGATTGCACTTTAGTTTACATATTGAAATGTTCAGATATTAAGATTTGAATGAGGCAAAATAAAATGCTTTTTCTCTCAAATATATTGTTATAATTAGGGTTGTTCCGATCATGTTTTTTTGCTCCTGATCCGATCCCGATCGTTTTAGTTTGGGTATCTGCCGATCCCGATATTTCCCGATCCGATTGCTTTTTGTTGCTCCCGATTCAATTCCAATCATTCCGGATAATTTTTCCCGATCATATACATTTTGGCAATGCATTAAGAAAAAAATGAATACAACTCGGACGAATATATACATTCAACATACAGTACATAAGTACTGTATTTGTTTATTATGACAATAAATCCTCAAGATGGCATTTACATTATTAACTTAATTAATTGTAATTCTTAAAGGATAAATGTGAATTTGTATATTGTGACTAAATATTGCCATCTAGTGCAGGGGTCCCCAACCTTTTTTGCACCACGGACCGGTGTGATTTGGGTCTTTTTTTCACGGACCGGTGTTCTGTCAAATTTTGCACCACTATAAAATTTTGCTCCCAAAGTTTTTGTGGTGGTGAAAAAAGCCCTCTTTTATATTCAGTTGGACTCTCAATGTTATCCAATGGTGCTAAAAAACTATTTACATCATAAACATACATGTGTAACACGGAAATGGCGTAAGTTAATGCTTAACGAGACGGCGAAGTCATTAAGTGAGAGGGCTACGTGCAGTTGTTGTGTGCGCCTAACATGGCAAACGTAAGTTAATTTTCCTTTCTTTAAAGACAGTTTGTAGTGTGTACTTAGGAATCGCTGCATTCGCGGTCCTTTTTAACGTTACGCGCATGCCAAGTTTGTCAGAACACCGGCAATGTGCGGCAGAAAAATACAGCAAATATAAAATAGCATTTGTTTTTAGCCCCGTCGTGTTAAGTGCAGGGAAAAAATACAACTCACTCGCTGAATCAGTGGGAGGGCTGAGTTTGTTTCGTTGAGACGAGATGGTCCCGAGATGGGAGAGTGAGAGAAGCTAGCATCACAAATACACAATGTTGGAAATTGTAGCAGTTTTCAGCTCGCTCCTAGCGATGTCGGGATATTCCGAAATGACTTTAATCCAGAACTTCGGTAGAGTTCTTGTCTCAAATGTACGTTTAAGGTCGCCGTGATTTGCGATCTCTACAAGCTGATATTCCTGTTCCACAGACATGCTCGAATAACTGATTATTCACAAACGGGTCACGAATTCACTCCTTCACAGTTCGTGGGTCTTTAGTGATTGGGAAGTAGCATAAATTTTATTTTCTTCGAGGTTGTAGCCACATCTTCTGGCTCGTCAGGTTCCCTTTTCCCCGTAAAAAGTCTGTCCAAAGACGTTTGTTATTCAGTCATTCTAGTGTGGGGGCTAATTATTTCCGGGAAGAAATGTGATTGGCGACGACCTACGTCATACGCTGTTATCGAGTCCAAGTGCGCATAGATATACAAAACGAGATTTAGTGCTAACAGCCCAATCAATGCATTTCCATGACGACCTCCAATCCTGTAGTTGTATATCTAGAGTAAACAGGGATATTGGTGTGTTAAGCGGCACAGGCTAAAGTCAATCGGCCAGAATGCAGTCGTTAATAAATTATTTATTATTTCTGCGCGGCCCGGTACCAAATGCGCCACGGACCGGTACCGGTCCGCAGCCCGGTCATTGGGGACCCCTGATCTAGTGTATTTGTTGAGCTTTCAGTAAATTATACTGTAGCCATGCCCAAATGCATGATGGGAAGTGCAACCATGACTGTGCGTAGTGCTGCCAATTGATATATCTTCTCTGTGTTGGGAAATAACATAGGTCGTTAGGAAAAAGATCAATGAGTACATCTCTTCCCCACATTGCTTCCCACGATGTTTCTCATTGTAGGGAGAGGCATTGTAAGGCTTTAACCAATCAGGCTTCAAAGGCTGCCAAAATTCACTCTACTCATTTAACGCTGCCTTTTAGCTCTCTATATAGGTAAAATGGCACCGTTACAGATTGAATGCGACAATGCATGAGTGGGTCGTGCAGCGCATGCATTAATTGCGTGAAATATTTTAACGTGATACTTTTTTTAAAAAGAAATTACCGCCGTTATCGGGATAAATTTGATAACCTTACCTTAAGCCTAAACTAAAGACTCTGGATGAGTGTAACATATTATGTCTGTAACGTTAAATACAATTAGAAAACAATTTAATTAAAATATATATATATATATATATATATTTTAAAAAGGCATGTCTGATATTTTTTGCCGATTCCGATACTTTGAAAATGATGTGATCGGACCCGATCGATCGGCATCTCTAGTTATAATCATTTGTTTCGGATGTACTGTAATTCTTTTCTGTATAAAAATTAATTTAGTGTTCAAAAAGTGTTTTTCCCAACTTGAGTCTTGAAAAAGAGGGGGTCGTCTTATAATTAGGGCCATCTTATATTCGGGCCAATACGGTATATATAATATTTCTGTTTATTCATAGCATATTATGGAATTGTCAGCTAAACACGCCTTGACAAATCACTCCATGTTGGGCTGCTTATTATCTGTTACTGGCCTTTTGTTCGTAGGAGGCCCCAAGAGACGACTGCTGTTAGTCAAAAAAAAAAAAAAAATTACATAACAGGAAACCTCCGTAGACACTGCAAAGTTACGTCAAGATTCAGGAATCTCCTCAATAGTGTTTTGCACTAACATGTTTGTTGTCAACAAAATCAAACTTATCAGTAAGTAGACACAAAAAAAGGTAGCAAAATTGTCACGAGGAAAAAAATGATGAACGACGTCGTGCCTTTTAATCAGTCAGACGTCTCCCAAAAGTGTAAACATTTCTCTAACACATTTCGTTACAGCGGTGAGGTATGTATGCATTCCTGGCGTTTACCTAACAAATGTATCCTGTTATCGCTGCTATGTCAAAAATTTGAAAGGTATCAGTGAAAAAAGGAAAGTCTGTTGAACTGCACGTGTGTGGGTGTTATGTCATCTGATAATATTCCCGCTCGTAATAAAGAAACTCATTTTCTAATGGAGCGCGCTCATGAAACATTCTCACTGAATGCTGTCATGTAATTTATGAGGAGACGTGACGATATGCATGTGTCTGTCACCCTGGCATATGGGAAACGTTAAGACTTCCATTTATTTCATGTCATCATATAGAATGACAGCTTCTTGGTTGTGAAGCAGAAGTTTGTTTTTGAAAGGATAGTGGAAAGTTAAATGTGAGAGATCGTGTTGATGTTTTAGCTCTAATTTCGAGGAAATATTTTGACTTTCACCTTTCAAACTAGTGTGTAGTTGGCATGTTATTATTAACTCATGGGCTGGCATTGACGGCACAACCAGTCAAAATAGATTGGACGTCGAGCGCCGTCAATGGCACTGAGAGGGGAGCATTCACAGCCAGGCATCACAGTTTAAAGTGCGTACGACAGGATTAAAAAAAGTCTTAAAGAAGAACAAGAAAACAAATAATCATCATTTTGAACATGCTTTTTAGTCCAGTTTCACTCAAACGTCTTCTGTTGTCATGGCAAGCGACAGTACCTCGACCAATTAGATGAGTTGGATTTCAAATGTTACGTGCATGTGCAGAACTGCAAAGCTGCAATTTCTGATGGGGTACAAAATCTGACAGCACTGGCACAGTACCAACATTTAAGTGAGTTTTACGAACAGGTCAGTACTGACGCAGATTTGAAATTACAGTGCCTTGCAAAAGAATTCGGCCCCCTTGAATCTTGCAACCTTTCGCCACATTTCAGCTTCAAACATAAAAAATATGAAATTTAATTTTTTTGTCAAGAATCAACAACAAGTGGGACACAATCGTGAAGTGGAACAACATTTATTGGATAATTTAAACTTTTTTAACAAATAAAAAACTGAAAAGTGGGGCGTGCAATATTATTCGGCCCCTTTACTTTCAGTGCAGCAAACTCACTCCAGAAGTTCAGTGAGGATCTCTGAATGATCCAATGTTGTCCTAAATGACTGATGATGATAAATAGAATCCACCTGTGTGTAATCAAGTCTCCGTATAAATGCACCTGCTGTGTGATAGTCTCAGGGTTCTGTTTAAAGTGCAGAGAGCATTATGAAAACCAAGGAACACACCAGGCAGGTCCGAGATACTGTTGTGGAGAAGTTTAAAGCCGGATTTGGATACAAAAAGATTTCCCAAGCTTTAAACATCTCAAGGAGCACTGTGCAAGCCATCATATTGAAATGGAAGGAGCATCAGACCACTGCAAATCTACCAAGACCCGGCCGTCCTTCCAAACTTTCTTCTCAAACAAGGAGAAAACTGATCAGAGATGCAGCCAAGAGGCCCATGATCACTCTGGATGAACTGCAGAGATCTACAGCTGAGGTGGGAGAGTCTGTCCATAGGACAACAATCAGTCGTACACTGCACAAATCTGGCCTTTATGGAAGAGTGGCAAGAATAAAGCCATTTCTCAAAGATATCCATAAAAAGTCTCGTTTAAAGTTTGCCACAAGCCACCTGGGAGACACACCAAACATGTGGAAGAAGGTGCTCCGGTCAGATGAAACCAAAATTGAACTTTTTGGCCACAATGCAAAACGATATGTTTGGCGTAAAAGCAACACAGCTCATCACCCTGAACACACCATCCCCACTGTCAAACATAGTGGTGGCAGCATCATGGTTTGGGCCTGCTTTTCTTCAGCAGGGACAGGGAAGATGGTTAAAATTGACGGGAAGATGGATGCAGCCAAATACAGGAACGTTCTGGAAGAAAACCTGTTGTTATCTGCACAAGACCTGAGATTGGGACGGAGATTTATCTTCCAACAGGACAATGATCCAAAACATAAAGCCAAATCTACAATGGAATGGTTAAAAAATAAACGTATCCAGGTGTTAGAATGGCCAAGTCAAAGTCCAGACCTGAATCCAATCGAGAATCTGTGGAAAGAGCTGAAGACTGCTGTTCACAAACACTCTCCATCCAACCTCACTGAGCTCGAGCTGTTTTGCAAGGAAGAATGGGCAAGAATGTCAGTCTCTCGATGTGCAAAACTGATAGAAACATACCCCAAACGACTTGCAGCTGGATTTGGAGCAAAAGGTGGCGCTACAAAGTATTAACGCAAGGGGGCCGAATAATATTGCACGCCCCACTTTTCAGTTTTTTATTTGTTAAAAAAGTTTAAATTATCCAATAAATGTTGTTCCACTTCACGATTGTGTCCCACTTGTTGTTGATTCTTGACAAAAAAATTAAAATTGTATATCTTTATGTTTGAAGCCTGAAATGTGGCGAAAGGTTGCAAGGTTCAAGGGGGCCGAATACTTTTGCAAGGCACTGTAAATATGAAGAATTTGACACAGTTTCAGTGTTTAAATGGATAAGATAAGTGCTGTCTGCGGTTCTAACATCAACTCAACAATTAATGGGGGGAAGAAAAAAAACTACAACTACAAGTTCATTTTTTGGAACCATGAACTTCACTTCAAAATTATGATATGTAAAGTATGAACTGAACAGTTCATTTATACATTTGTGAACTGCAATTTGAACTAGTTCAGGTAGAAAATGAACTTTCCCTACACTGCATACCAGTATTCCATTTGTTCTACAAATAAGACACTATTTTCAAGTTTCATGATAATATGGGACGGAGCGCATCCCTTGAAAGCTCATCATGGGGCGCGCACTTCTGTTTCTGAATACAGCTAGTCCCCGGTTTATGCACGAGTTCCTACGCCGGCAATGTAATTTCTGTGAATGTCAGAATCAACCCTGTGAGTACCCCAAAATAACTATGCAAAAAGTCCAAAAGTATTGTATTTTGTTTCATGATGGAGGATACACTGACCTCTAGTGGCAGCGTTGGGTCTGCCTGGACTGTCACCTTGTATGACTGAGATGTCTGACATAGGTAAAGGATAGCTGTGCTCCGGTTTGGCCCACATACAGTCATGTGAAAAAATTAGGACACCCGATTAAATATTCAGTTCTTTATTAAGAAATGTTCACATTAGGGTTGTTCCGATCATGTTTTTTTCTTTCGATCCGATCCCGATCGTTTTAGTTTGAGTATCTGCCGATCCCGATATTTCCTGATCCGATTGCTTTTTTTTTTTGCTCCCGATTCAATCCAATCATTCCCGATAATTTTTACTGATCATATACATTTTGGCAATGCATTAAGAAAAAAAGAATAAAACTCAGACAAATATATACATTCAACATACAGTACATATGTACTGTATTTGTTTATTATGACAATAAATCCTCAAAATGGCATTTACATTATTAACGTTCTTTCTGTGAGAGGGATCCACGGATAGAAAGACTTGTGACTTCGTATATTGTGACTAAATATTGCCATCTAGTGTATTTGTTGAGCTTTCAGTAAATGATACTGTAGCCATGCACCAATGCATGATGGGAAGCGGAACCATGACTGTGCGGAGTGCTACCAATTGATATATCTTCTCTGCGTTGGGAAATAACATAAGGTGTTAAGAAAAAGATCAATTGCTACCTTGTTTCCCCACATTGCTTCCCATTATATTTCTAATCGTGGGAAGAGGGATTTTAACGCTTTAGCCAATTACAAAAGACTCCAAAGGCTGCCAAAATTCACTCTACTCATTTTACGCTGCCTTTTATCTCTCTATATAGGTAAAACGGCGCCATTACAGATTGACACGACAATGCGTGAGTGGGTCGTGCAACGCATGCATTAATTGCGTTAAATAGTTTAACATGATACATTTTTTTTTAAAAATTAATTACCGCCGTTATCGGGATAAATTTGATAACCCTACCTTAAACCTACACTAAAGACTTTGGATGAGTGTAACATATTACTATGTCTGTAACGTTAAATACAATTAGAAAACGATTTAATTAAAAAATATATATATATATTAAAAAAAGGCATGTCCGATATTTTTTTGCCGGTTCCAATACTTTGAAAATGACGTGATCGGACCCGATCCATCTGTAGTTCACATATCAATGTCTGATCTTGTTTTTCTTTATCTCTGGAAAAGTGATTTAATTGCAGGTAAACAACAAAAATTAGCATAGTTCATTCAAAAATGCCTATTCTAACCAGGAGTCGCGTTAACCGAATATTTTCCATCGTTGACCGGTTTTAAAACGGTGACGGAAAAAACTGAAGTCCATCCGTCATTTTGACAGGGTGCAATTCACACCCCAGACCACAGGATGGCGAGTGAGCATATTAATTAGCTATTGTCGCTCTTGATGCATGACGTCGTTGGCCTTAGTCGGAAAAATGTCTGAACTAGCATTCAGGTGTAGCAAACACGGAAACGTTAGGAAGCTTTGGAGAGCATTGTCTAAGGCTACGTTCATTCTACAGGTCTTAATGCACGAATCGAATTTTTTCGAGTTTTTCCGACTCGAGTCAGGCATTAACTTGACGGTCTGAACGGGACAAGTCGCATAGAAGTGGACCATTTCAAATCCGATCTGGGCCACATTTTTCCAGACTGTCGCGGCGGTCTGTACCGTTCAGTGTCCCAAATCCGATTTCAGCTATGCGTTATTAGCGCCTAGCTTGCAGTGAACACGGCTTTTGGGGAAGGGCCGGGTTTGACAACAGTCATAAAAAAATAAAAATGGGTTGAGGATAAGCATGAGAATGATCGGTTTTCTCTCTGCTCTATGTGAGCTATATTTCAACATTTCCTACACGGCCAAGAGTCGGGAGAGGGGTCTGGCTGCAGCCCGTCTTGGAGAGTCGGGGCGAACTGCCCGTATGTGTGTGTGACATGCACGGACAGTGCGTGCATGCTATCGATCCATATAAACTGTGAATATAAGCCTAAACGGGGATTATTTATGTCTGTTATTTGTCTCCTCCTTTTGAAAAGCAAAATATGATATCCCTGGAATGACGGATGACTTGTCATTTGTTTTGATGCTTCTGCGCACCGGCGCGTGTCGGACTGCGAATTAGAGCGCATGCGTAATACTTGAATGGTCTCAATGGACAAAAGCAGTCGGAACGGGCACGCCAAAAAACGGATATGACAAAAAAATCGGATTTGTGCATTAAGACCTGTAGTATGAACGTAGCCTAATTGAATGAGCAGGGACAAACAGCTTGGAGTCAGAAGTACGTGCGCTATTGTCAAACCTGAACGCACCCCGAGTCTTGGATGACAAATCAACAGAGCAGAGAGTAGACACAACATGGCTGGTAGTTTCTTCAATTTATTCAGAGTTGAGTAAGTAACGCACCGCTTTTGACCAACACTGCTATTGAATATGTCATTATTATCATTTAAAAAATTTAAGTGACAGGTAAAAATAGATTATGACCAGATTTTTATGACCCTGTCAGTCAAAATGACAGACAACGAAAAAGTCTAGCGCAACCTCTGATTCTAACTAAGGAAAAAGTTAGGACACCCTACCACCTAATAGTTAGTGTTACCCCCTTTGGTTGACAGAACTTCAGTGAGACACTTTTTGTAGCCATCTACCAGTCTTTGACATCGGTCTGAAGAAAGTTTTCCCCACTCCCCAACGCCAAATATTTTCAGCGAGGAGATGTTTTAGGGGTTTCTTGCATGCATAGCCTGTTTCAAGTCACCCCACAGCGTCTCAATGGGATTAAGATCTGGGCTTTGACTCGGCCATTCCAGAACTCTCTTCCTTTTCAGCCAGTCCTTGGTGGATTTACTGGTATGTTTTGGGTCATTGTCATGTTGCAGGGTCCAGTTTCGCTTCAGCTTTAATTTTTTTCACAGATGATCTGATCTCACATGTTCCTCACGCACCCTCTGATACACGATAGAATTTATGGTGGATTCTATAATGGTGAGCTGGCCAGGTCCTTCTGCAGCAAAGCATCCCCAAACCATGACACTTCTACCTCCATACTTCACAGTTGGCATGAGGTTCTGTTCCTGGACTGCTGTATTGGGTTTACGCCAAACATGTCCTCTGTTCTGGTGTCCAAATAATTCAAATTTTAGATTCATCTGTCCAAAGAACATTATTCCAGAAGTCCTGGTCTTTGTCTACATTCACTCTGGCAAACTTCAGACTGGTCTTCATGTTCTTCTTGGAGAACAAAGATTTCCTCCTTGCACACCTCCCATGAAGATTAAACTTGTGAAGTCTCTTTCTGATTGTAGAGGCAGAGGCGAAGCAAGGGCCCCTGGGGGCCCCAGGCAATAAGCAACCCTTCGAGCGTGTGCAAGTACGGAGGGTAGTTGGACTTAGAGCAATAGCATGTTTAATAAAAGTATAATAACTAGGGCTGTCAACAGTTGGACTTAGAGCAATAGCATGTTTAATAAAAGTATAATAACTAGGGCTGTCAAAAGATTAAAATTTTTAATCGAGCTTAAAAATTAATCGTAATTAATCGCAATTCAAACCATCTCGAAAATATGCCCTATTTTTCTGTAAATTATTGTTGGAATAGAAAGACAAGACATGACGGATATATACATTCAACATACTGTACATAAGTACTGTATTTTTTTATTATAAAAATAAATCCACAAGATGGCATTAAAATTATTAATATTCTTTCTGTGAAAGGGATCCACGGATAGAAAGACTTGTAATTCTTAAAAGATAAATGTGAGTGCAAGTTATAGTAATTTTATATTTTAAAAAATTATTATAATAAAATTTGTAAAATTTTCAATCAAAAAATAAACTAATAGCTCGCCATTGACCATTGTGGGAGGTAGTGATTGAAATACACCACAAGGTGTCAAGGGCGAGTTTTGAATTAATTAGAGATCTAGCCAAGTTTTTCTAGTGCTTTTTTACCCCTCGACTGACGCCATAGTTTCCAGGTTCATTTTACCTCACGTTCATTTGAATGTTGACTTCATAACGTACGAGACCTCTGATAGTTTGTATATTGTGACTAAATATTGCCATCTAGTGTATTTGTTGAGCTAAACGAAATGTTTGAACAGAGTGGATAGAGACCAAATCTGAGTATTATTTTGCATAGCTATTTTGACTGGGAATGCCAGTTCTCTTTGCACTGAGCGTGTCTTCTTTTTGTGAACATTTTTTTTTTTTGAGAGATAGGAATATTATTTTTGTTGTGCTTTCAGTAAATGATACTGTAGCGACTTAACTGTTCCGCCCAAATGCACGATGGGAAGTTGGGCAACCGTGACTGTCATTGGTGGCTGCAAATGGTATATCTATCTCTGCGTTGTGTTCAATACAGGGTGAAGGGAAAAGGTACCGTTCTCGCACACACCATATAATTGTTTGCATTAGTCTAACACATTCATTTAACTATAGTTTAGGCAGACTTCACTCAGTGGCCTTGACACAGTAAAGTTAATCACCTTATCGGGGCTCCTGAGGGGGAAATGGAAAAATGGTACCGTTTCTCGTAGTCACCGTCTAACTGTTTGCATTACTGGAACACTTGGAATACAATTAATCAGGGAATAGTATCATTTCTCATATTTACTGTGGGACTGTACTGCTCTGACACACCTAGTGTAGAATAGATAGCACACCATAGTTTAATGAAAAGAAGCAGAATAAATACACAACGCCATCTTATCATAGAAGCCCAACGTGTGCGCCACGAGCAAGATTGACGCGCCAAAACTTGCAAATCAGTTCTGCAAGGACAAAGCGCTCTTTGTCTGACAACAAGTAGAGCCAGCCTGGATAACAAAGTTGATAGCAGGCGCTTGGGACGTCAAGACCAGCGTCGGTCGCTGTGGCAACCACGTCCCGTCCACGGACGAATCTAACTGCCTAAAACCGACCCCAGAGAGATGGTCCCGGGACAACACGCAGCCACACCTTCGGCCCGACCTCCTACATCACGGACTTAAAAACACTGGACACTGAGATAACACAGATTTGCTGCTCGGATACATTTTCTATGTAGCCTTGCTATGGATCCAGAATGGTCCCTCTGTCGTCTGATTTTGCCTTGTTTTTGACCATTGTCGACGAATAAATTGTCAACCTGTTTTCGGTGAGTCTTCAAACTTTTGAAACATGGAGTCAGTACAAAGGGTTAAAATAAGAAGAGAACGCGCGGAGTTTTGTTTCCTCCCTGTTTGGCTCGCGGGGGCGGTAAACAGCGGAGCACCAGTTCCGTTCGGCTGCCGCCGTTCCCGTGCAGCTTTGGCCGGGGGGACTAAATTCTAACAAGGGTGTTAAGAAAAAGATTATCTTCTGTCATTCTACCCCACGTCGCTCGCCACAATAGTTATAATTGTTTTGGAAGAGATGCCAAATCCTATACCAATAAATAGCGAGGCCCCAATGAATGCCTGAGTCCGCTCCTCTCGCTTGTCTCTGCCTCTTAGCTCTCAATATACATAAAACGGCGACATTGTAGTCTGTTTGTGGCAATGCATGAGTGAGTCGTCCCGGGCATGCGTTAAACGCGTTAAATATTTTAACGTGATTTATTTTAAAAATTAATTACCGCCCGTTAACGCGATAAATTTGACAGCCCTAATAATAATGCCTCAGTCTCACAGAGCTTTTTTTAGGAAACTCAAAGTGCCCGGCTTCTACTACACTGGGACATAAAACTACAGTAACATAGTACACTCACCGCTGTCTTGCTTCCTTTTCTCCTCTTCTGCTTTTTTTCTTTCTTTTGTCGCTTCCAGAAGGATAACTTCTCTTCATTTTGGATATACGCCAATTAAAAAAGAGCCTAATCGCCGTTCACTCACACTCTGAGTCACGTGGGGGGGGGGGGGGGGGTAGAGCGAGTGAAGGGGCCCCTTCAGGGAACTCAGACACAAGGCTTTCACTGGCACTTGTCGCTGTGAGAGTCCAGTTAAGCTGCGTGTGCTAAATCTGTTGGCCCTTTGGGGGCCCCTGCTGGCTGGGGGCCCTAGGCAATTGCCTGGTTTGCCTAATGGTACGCGACGGCACTTTCACACCAACAGAAGCAAGAGCCTGCTGTAGGTTTCGGGACGACATTTGAGAGTTTTTGGAGACTTCTTTTAGCATATTGCGGTCCGCTCTTGGGGGAAACTTGCTTGTACGGCCAGACCTGGGCATGTTGGCAGTTGTTTGGAATGTCCTCCACTTGTAGACTATTTTCCGGACAGTGGAATGGCTGATTTTATATTCTTTTGAGATCTTTTGAAATTCCTTACCAGACTCATAAGCATCTACAATCTTCTGTTTTGAATGCCTCAGACAGCTCCTTTGATCTCACAATGCTGTTTTCTCTCACTTCGTGTTGAGTCAGTCACTATTGAAAGTATTCTGCATTGAGGAGTGGGGCAAACTTTCTTCAGACCGATGTCAAAGACTGGTAGATGGTTATAAAATGCTTCTCACTGAAGTTATTTCAGCCAAAGAGGGTAACACTCAGGAGTGAAAGTGGGCCAGAACGCTCAGGAACGCAGTTCCGGTATAAGATTCAGGGCCAGAACGCAGTTCCGGTATAAGATTCAGGGCCGGAATGCTGTTCCGGTACACGATGCTTTGATTCCGAAAATATGACGGCAACTGTCAAAACGCTATGTAAAAAAAAATAAATAAATGCTAAGCTGCCACACATGCATTTCATCTCCAAGAAGAAAACTATCTACCAACATCAGATTTACATACGGCGGAAAACCCTCAGGTGACTTGAAGTTCCGCTCTGAGACCCCCAATCAATTTCAAAATTGTCCGATATACACGTGTGGTACATCAATGGAAAGATTAAAATCTCAATTTTCTGGGGAAACAAAATTTTTGAACAGGAGGGCATTTCAATTTTTTTTTTTTTTTTCTTAAACAGCAAAACCCTATCTGGAGGTGAGAGCACGCAAGAGCAGAATTACAGACGCCATGACAGCAAAAAAAAAAAAAGGTTGTTGCATTGATGCGACAAAAAAGGGAAATGCAACATAAAACGGATCAAATCTTTTAAAACAACGAAAGACTTGAGGAGGCTTATTTATCATATTTAGTGTTATTTGCTCTAATGGGGAGGTTCAGAACATCGTAGCTGTCAATGTGCACTTTGGACTTAAATTTGTTCATTTATGTTAGGCTATTTATTCATTTCCTTATGATTTAAAAAAGTCAATGTTTGCGCAATCTTCAAAACAAATTCCATTTCACTCTGCATAATATAAATCATTTGTACTTATTTTTCTGAATGTATGTTACTTATATCTTTGTTATTTAAAAAAATAAATAAATGTTTACCTTAACTTCAATTTTAACATACATCCTATGTTCTTAAGTAGTTAAAATGAAGATTTGGCATTTAGTATGTCAGGAAATGAGGGAAAATAAAAATTAGGAGCTGGAGGTTGGGGTTATTGCTGTTTTTGTTAACTTTTATTTTGCAAATCATTGAAAAAATAGGAAAAGTTTTTGTATGTGTTATAGAAATAACTGTGCTAAAACAGTTTTCTTTGCATTTCAGTAGTTTATGAAGTTTGACACCCCCCACCCAGAAAGAAAGAAAGAAAGAAAAAATTTCTGGCTCCTTGGCGACCTTCGCGTCGGGGAGTTCCGGCAAGAAATTCTAGCCACTTTCACCCTTGGTAACACTAGCTATTCGGTGGTAGGGTGTCCTAACTTTTCCTCAGTCAGAATATGCATTTTTGTTGATATATTTGGTTTAATGTGTAAAACAATGTTATTTTTTGTCGTTTACCTGCAATTATTTCACTGTCTTTTCCAGAGATGAAGAAAAACAAGATCAGGCATTGATATTGCGAGAGAATTTTATTCATGCTTAAAACACAACCATTATACATTATATTTTGTATGCTTTGTTATGCTTGCATGAGAACATTGTAGCATAGAGCGTCATTGTTATATTAATCTGTTTGAGTGTGCCTCTGCATAGCCTTGACTATTGTAAACTGTATCACAATATGCCCAAATATGGACTGTTATGTCCCTGTGTTTTCCAATATACCCTGAATGAATACAAGGGAGGACTGTGGCTTATAAGGCTGAGCTCGTCATCTTTCTAGCCAGAGCAGGTGTTCAAGGTCTCAGCTCAAAGATGTTTTTGTATGGAAAAAAACCCAGGTTGGTGAGAAAATGAGTTTCGTTTCATAGTAAGTTTCGTTTCACGGTGGGCTTCAGCACCACCCTTTCAACAGTATAAATGTCTAGCCTCTATTGTACTTCTGGGTGATCACAGCTCCTGGCTGAATCACAGCATTTTGTACCGGAGAGCTCTTGTTCATAAAGCCTTCGAAGCAAATCAATCCATGGTTGGGGTCTGATTCATTTCTCTAATTGAGCTATCGAGGTAACACTTGTCTAGGAGTTCAAAGTTGAACTTCCGTGAAAGATATGTGAACATTTCTTGATATCCATCCAGCCATCCATCCATTATCTTCCGCTTGCTCCAGAGTCGGGTCGCGGGGGCAGCAGCTTTAACAGGGAAGCCCAGACTTCCCTCTCCCCAGCCACTTCAACCAGCTCCTCCGGCGGTTTCCCAAGGCGTTCCCAGGCCAGCCGAGCGACATAGTCTCTCCAGCGTGTCCTGGGTCGTCCCCGGGGCCTCCCGCCGGTGGGACATGCCCGGAACACCTCTCCGGAAAGGCGTCCCGGAGGCATCCGAACCAGATGCCCGAGCCACCTCAGCTGGCTCCTCTCAACGCGGAGGAGTAGCGGCTCAATGCCGAGTCCCTCCTGGATGACAGAGCTTCTCACCCTATCTCTAAGGGAGAGCCCGGACACCCTGCGAAGCAAACTCATCTCGGCCGCTTGTATCCGGGATCTTGTTCTTTCGGTCACGACCCACAGCTCGCGACCATAGGTGAGAGTAGGAACGTAGATCGACTGATAAATCGAGAGCTTTGCCTTTCGGCTCAGCTCCTTCTTCACCACTACGGACCGGTGCACCGATCCGCCTGTCGATCTCTCGCTACCTCCTACCCTCACTCGTGAACGAGACCTCAAGATACTTGAACTCCTCCACTTGGGGCAGGATCTCATCCCCGACCCGGAGAGGACACTCCACCCTTTTCCGACTGAGGACCATGGTCTCGGATTCGGATTTCTTGATAAAGAACTGATTATTTAATGGGGTGTCCTATTTTTTTCACATGACTGTAAGTCTGTAAGTTGTTTCAGCTAATATATGTTTGTAATTAAGTTTAGAGCTACAGAGTTAGTAATTTTATTACTAATTTAATCTACTAAATGTACATATTTATCGGGACTAGATGGACGTTTGAAAAACAATTGTTTTGTGTCAAGTGTTTTACTTTAAAAATGTCGTTTTGAACATACAGTTGTGGTCAAAAGTTTACATACACTTGTGAAGAACATAATGCCATGGCTCTCTTGAGTTTCCAGTTATTTCTACAACTCTGATTTTTCTCTCATAGAGTGATTGGAACAGATACATCTTTGTCACAAAAAAACATTCATGAAGTTTGGTTCTTTTATGACTTTATTATGGGTGACCAGAAAAAAGTGATCAAATCTGCTGGGTCAAAAATATACACACAGCAGCGCTAATATTTGGTAACATGTCCCTTGGCCATTTTCACGTCAATTAGGCACTTTTTGGTAGCCATCCACAAGCTTCTGGCAAGCTTCTGATTGAATCTTTGACCACTCCTCTTGACAGAATTGGTGCAGTTCAGTTAAATTTGATGGCTTTCTGACATGGACTTGTTTCTTCAGCATTGTCCGCAAGTTCTCAATGGGGTTTAAGTCAGGACTTTGGGAAGGCCATTCGAGCCATTCCATTACCACTTTTGATGTGTGTTTGGGGTCATTGTCCTGTTGGAACACCCAACTGCGCCCAAGACCCAATCTTCAGGCTGATGACGTTAGGTTATCTTGAAGAATTTGAAGGTAATCCTCCTTCTTCATTATCCCATTTACTCCCTGTAAAGCACCAGTTCCATTGGCAGCAAAACAGCCCCACAGCATAATACTACCACCACCGTGCTTGACGGTAGGTATGGAGTACTTGGGGTTAAAGGCCTCACCTTTTCTCCTCCAAACATATTGCTGGGCATTGTGGCCAAACAGCTCGATTTTTGTTTCGTCTGACCACAGAACTTTCCTCCAGAAGGTCTTATCTTTGTCCGTGTGATCAGCATCAAACTTCAGTCGAGCCTTAAGGTGCCGCTTTTGGAGCAAGGGCTTCCTTCATGCACTGCAGCTTCTCAGTCCATGGAGATGCAAAACATGCTTGACTGTGGACACTGACACCTGTGTTCCAGCAGCTTCTAATTCTTGGCAGATCTGCTTTTTGGTGATTCTCAGTTGAATATAGCTTGCGTTTTCTTCCTGATCGTGGCAGTGACAAAACAGTGCCATGCACTTTATACTTACAAACAATTGTTTGCACTGTTGCTCTTGGGACCTGCAGCTGCTTTGAAATGGCTCCAAGTGACATTCCTGACTTGTTCAAGTCAATGATTCGCTTTTTCAGATCCATGTATGTACTGTATATTTTTGACCCAGCAGATTTGATCACTTTTTCTGTTAACCCATAATAAAGTCATAAAAGAACCAAACTTCATGAATGTTTTTTGTGACAAAGAAGTATCTGTTCCAATCACTCTATCGGAGAAAAATCAGAGTTGTAGAAATAACTGGAAACTCAAGAGAGCCATGACATTATGTTCTTCACAAGTGTATGTAAACTTTTGACCACAACTGTAAGTGGACAAATGTGTGCTACAGCTTTACAAATTGTCAAAAGTGAAGGAAGTCAAATGCTTCAAAAAGTACAATTGTTTGATGTCTGTAAAGCTGAACAACTTCTTGTTTATAGTGAGGACAGAACACGTCATATTGATAAATTAAAGTAAAAAATAAGATACTGTGGAGTACAATAAGGGACGGTTGGCATCCCTAGTTAAGACTGATGATAACTTGATCGATGTTTTGTAGTGACCACTGTCCCTGAAAGTGTTCATTTGGATTAACTCTGTTCGATAAATTTTGTATCGATGTAACAATAAAAGTCTTTAGTTGTACTTGATTTTGTTTGAATTAACGGTATCCCACTCAAATGTATCATCTTTTGTCATTTGATTATCCTCATTTAATTTGATTTGAATTAAATTAGAGACTAGACAGCCTCTCTTGTGATTTGCTAAGCTCACTGTGTATTATTATTTAATTTAATTTAGCTCGAATGTCTTTTAGTTTCTTAACGTAACGATTAGATGACAGCCCCTCTCTTGTGGGTTGCTAAGCTCACTTAGTCTTGCTGTTCCAATGTTTATTAAAGTATTATACTGGTTTCCTCACCTCCACCCAGCAACGTTCTGTTTTTATCACTCGCTTATTTATGTGTTTTTTTAGGGGGATTTCACTCACAAAAAAAAAATGCTCCAGCCATTGGCGCAAAACGTCCAGAAGGAGTGGCGCACGGGCCAAAAGAAGCCCATAAAATTTTGGTGCGGCTCCGGCTAACGGTGCAGATCCAGGGAATGTGTTTTTCCACTTGTGTTAACATTGCGACATTGGGTTGTTTTCATTCATTTCAACTTGTATAACTCGTGATCTTACAGAGAAAATATGCAGGAGGTGGGTACCGCATCTGAAGATGTGCACTTTGCGAGGACTGATGAGCCTTAGCGGGGGTTTGCGCTCGGAGCACCACTTTAAGCTTGCATGTGGTGAACTTTTGAATTGTTTTTTCTTTTTCTGGTTGGTTGTCTTGACGACACGAGGCTAGAGACATTTCTCAGCTGTCTTTTTAGTCATGACAAAGGAGAGCGTTTGGCTACGAGTGTGGGAAGCACGCGCTCTTAAATGGAAAGTAAAGTGAAAGATAAACTGTGAAAGAGATAAGCTGTGAGCGCACGTCAAATGAAAGTCGAAAGGTATGAAACCACGGGCGCTGGAAGTCACTCACTGTAGTGGGTGCTGAGGATCTTTTTTAGTGTTTCCCATCTAAAAACAACCATTTTGGTCCAAATTTTTTATGCTCGCGTGTTTTCTCCAATCAAGGCGTGCACACTAGACATTTGCCAATTACCAGTTTCAGGGTGTACCGTGGTATGAAAACGTCATGGTTTCAAAACAGCAAAAATTTTCCGTCATACTCAGGCGTGAAAGTGGGCATGAACGGCCAGGAACGCAGTTCCGGTATAAGATTCAGGGCTGGAACGCAGTTCCGTTATAAGGATCAGGGCCAGAATGCAGATTCAGGGCCGGAACGTTGTTCCGGTTGAAGGGAAAAGGTACCGTTCTCGCACACAACATATAATTGTTTGCATTAGTATAACACATTCATTTAACTATAGTTTAGGCAGACTCCACTCAGTGGCCTTGAACACAGTAAAGTGACTCACCTTATCGGCGCTCATGAGGGAGAAAAAGAAAAATGGTACCGTTTCTCGTAGGCACTGTCTTAACTGTTTGCATTACTCGAACACACGTAATATAATCAATCAGGGAATAGTATCATTTCTCATATTCACTGTAGGACTGCACTACTCTAACACACCTAATGTAAAATGAATAGCACAACATAGTTTAAAGAAACAGAATAGATACACAACGCCATCTTATCACAGAAGCCCAAAACGTGTGCACCACGAGCAAGATTGACGCACCAACTCTGGCAATCAGTCCTCCTGACAAACGAACAAGGACAAAGACCAGCGCGCTTTGTCCTAAAACAAGTAGTGCCAGCCCGGATAACAAAGTTGATAGCAGGTGCTTGTGACGTTGATGCCATTGACGGCCATATATGTCGAATCTATTAATGCCAATGTACTTGGATTCCATTGACGCATATGTGGGCCCCCCAAATGTCCCTGAATAACCTGATATGACCAGGCCACGCCCCCCAAATGTCCCCATATGATCTAATATGACCAGGCCACGCCTCCCAAATGGCACAAATGGCCTGATATGACCAGGCCACGCCCCCCAAATGTCCCAAATGACCTGATGTGACCAGGCCATGCCTCCCAAATGTCCCCATATGATCTAATATGACTTGGCCACGCCCCCAAATGACCTGATATGACCAGGCCACGCCCCCCAAATGTCCCCAAATGACCTGATATGACCATGCTACGCCCCCCAAATGTTCCCAAAATGCCTGATATAACCAAACCACGCCCCCCAAATGTCCGCCAATGACCTGATGTGACCAGGCCATGCCTCTCAAATGCCCCAAATGATCTGACATGACCAGGCCACGCCCCCCAAATGTTCCCAAATGACCTGATATGACCAAACCACGCCCCCCAAATGTCCCAAGATCTGTATCTCCACACAGCAAAGACCCAGAGTAATTTCTCCAGAAACTGCAGATTCCTCCGCAAATCTTATTTTTAAGGCTTACTGTTCACTTTATTTTTAGCAAGTGTCCAAATCAGATCTGCTCCTGTTTAGACAGGGCAACATTATCAACACACCTGACTAGGGATGGGAATTGATAGGATTTTTACGATTCCGATTCCATTATCAATATTACTTAACGATTCGATTCTTTATCGATTCTAATTTGGGGAAAAAGAAGAACAACCGTTTTGATTGGCATCGAGTTTGTTTAATCAGAAGTCACAACCTTGCAAACTCACAACGAGATCAAAAGAGGCCCAAAGCCTCAATGTTAACTGTGGCAATAAGTGGCAAATACACAAGAATGTGTAACATTTTACTGAAACATTTATCTAATAGAAATAAAAAATATTGGTATATATTGGCAGATAGGTTTTTGTTCTGCCTTTGGCAATAAGTGTTAAAGCAGGGGTCCCCAAACTTTTTCCTGTGAGGGCCACATAACTTTTCCCTTCTCTGATGAGGGGCCGGGGTCAGTTTGTAACAGAAAAAGTGTGACGATTGCAGAAGTGCATAAATGTAAAAAAAATATTGTTTTTCAGAAAGCCACAATCAAATAACCCTTTCTGGATTCTTTATAATAATAATAATTATTATTATTATTAATAATAAAAACACTATTAATTAAATAGTTAATAACCAAATAACCCTCTGAATTCTTCAAGGAAAAGGCCAGAAAATAAATAACACGATTGAGAAAAAAAAAAAAAATTCAAAATGGCCGGACCAAATGTGGAGGCGGGCCGTATTTGGGCCGCGGGCCGCAGTTTGAGCGTTAACGTTAACGTGTATTATTTTACCATTACATTGAATTGCATGCCTTTTAGTTTTTGTGGCGCTTACACGCTCAAGTGGGGGCGCCCTTGCGCTTCCTCACGCGAAGAACAACGCACTCACGTGAAGAAGAGTGCGCTTACACCCAAAGAAGAAATGCCGCATCCAAGTGAGTGAGAGAGTTAGTGAGAGAGGGAAACACTTCTACGAGCCTACGTTCTTTGTTAATGTTAATATCTACAGAGGCAACGCCTGTATGTATCATCTTTTGTGTTGTTGTTGTTGTGTTTCCACTCGCGATTGGACACTTAAATTAATTTGTGTCGTGGTTTGAACGATGTGCTAATGCTAGCGAACGAATGCTAACCATACTGTTATTAGCAGATTTACGTTGATGCAAACCTGTTTGTTCTTGGGGACGAAATTGATTTGTTTTATTTCTATTCTTAGTTTCACTCTTTAAGTGATGATTGAATAAAGTCAGCAAATTATACCAACGTCTTCTGCATCGTCATTTGGGAGTTTAGCTAGCTGTATAGCCAGGACTGAGCCTTAGCCTCTCTGTGAGGACAGCGCAGTCGTATTCCCTCCCGATGCAGTTATCTCCACCTTGCAATGACTGCAAGTCGCTTTGTTGTAATTTTTCCTCGTGAAGTGAAGACACACTTTCGAGCGTTTGAACCTACGTGCTGTCATTGTTATGTTTATGGCTGCAATGCTCGCGCTTACCCGTCGTAACCTTTCATTTTCACACTCTTTCCTGGTGAAGTGTAGTCAAACTTTGGAGCGAGTGGTTCTTGGCGCCATGCTAGTTTGATGCGTCTGGACAACAACACACGTCACGACGCAATACACGTCTTTAGGAATCGTTAAAGGGATCGTTAAGGCTTTTTCATTGTGATGTCGAGGCCTCGAAACACTCGGAACCGGTTCCGAATTGGAATCGGATTTCAATTCCCATCCCTACACCTGACAGGTTGCTGTGGCAACGACAACGTCATCTAGCATAGAGTGACGTCACAGACTGTCAAATCCTATTTGAACTGTTCAGACTGAGAAGCATCTTGTCCATATATGATATGAAACTACCTCTTGTATGTGGTTTCAATCATAGGCGGAGTTTGACTTATGGGCCGGGGGGGGGCAGAACATGTTGATGACCCCAAAAAGCAGTGTCAGCAATAAAATGAACTTACAAGAATGTTTATAAAAATAAGTTGAAAATGAGCGTTTTTTTTGTTTCACATTATTCTTGAGGGGAATTCTAAAACAGGCTGCTTAGGACAGCTATATTTTTCGCCAAGATCATCATCCATTGAATACGGTACGCCCGCCGGTGTTGTGCCAATGTAGTTGCCCCAGTCAAAAATTGTATCCCCTGGGAGGAGCCATACGGAGGTAGATTTGTGTCTTATTCGATCCCAAAAAATGTGTTTGAATGCAAAAATTAATTTGAAACTCAAAAAAATGCATTTGAAAGCTATTTTTCTTTGATTTTTTTTTTTTTTGTTTTTTTTTTTTGGGATGTCAAATTTTTTTTATTGAAGCAACTTTTTTGATTGAAGTAATGTTGTTTTGCGTTCGGGCCACTTTTTGGCTCGGACATTTGTGTCTTTATTATTCAATCTAAAAATAAGTTGCTTCAAACCAAAAAAATATATTTTCAAATGAAAAATCACTTCAGTCAAAAAAAGAAAAAAATTCAGTCATAGAAAAGAAGTTTTTGAATGCGAAAAAAATATTTGAGACTCAAATATTTGCATTTGAACACTTTATTTTTAATTTTAAAAAGTTGATTTTAGCAAGCCTTTTTGTATTTGGCCCATATCATGGGTAGGACATTTGTGTCTAAATCATTCAATCACCAAAAAAGTTGCTTCAAATATGAAGCATATGAAATATATTCAAATATGGAAAAAATAAAATTGCCCACGCCTAATTAAAAAAAAATATATATATATGCAAAGCAAATGACCGTCTAAGGTGCTAGTCACATGATCTGTTCGAAAAATAATTTTGACCCATTATAAAAATATTTTTCTTTGTTCATTTCATTCATTTTTGTTGTTTGCTTTATTGCTTTATGACATATATATTCATATATAGGGTCTTAAGTCAGTTACATGCAATGACACTTTTCGGCCACCAGGGCCCCCTCTTAAACTCCGCTTATGGTTTCAATCCACCTAAAAATTAAATTTCTGTGCTCTGTGAGTGACTGTTCAGACTACAAAATAGTCATCCAGTTATAATCTGGATGGGCTAAAAATCAAAATTTTGGCTGCCAGTCTGAACAAGGCCTAAAAGTAGTGCCGTAGTTGAAGATATCAAAAGAAATCAGTCTTCTAAAGACCATATTTACAATCACTAGGTGTGTTTTTAAAAATCGATTCTGAGATATATCGCAATATTATGTCACACAATTCTCATATCGATTAAAACTCCGTCTGTATCGATTCTTACGCGTGTGAGCCACAACCAGTGTGTATTTATGTTTTTATTCATTGTTGCTTTGATGATTTATTATTTTTTTTATAGTGAAGGCCAGTTCTCACGGTTCGCCACTGCTTATGTAGTACCATCAAGTGCAAAGGCAAATATGATATAATATAAATATTGTTGAATAAAATTACAGCAAAGTGTAGCAGTTGACCCTTCTCACTAATGGCTTCTCTGAAGGCTTTTATCCATTTATGGACAGCAGGTTGTCATCCTCATTGTACCATGCTGGTAAACAGTGTTTTGAATTCCCCCCAGTGAGCCGCCTTGGCCCACTCTCTGTCCCGTCTGGTGTAAACACTGTTCCCTTTTTTCCCCGCATTGATAAAACAAACATCTGACCATTCGTTCAGCTTCCAGACAGGCAGGCTACTTCATCTCCCTCTAAGTCATATTGTTGAGGGGAACAAAAAAAAAATCTTGAAACGTCTTTTGTCACACTCTTTTATCCACTTAACGCCTCATAAGAAGAGACATTCTTTTACCGTGTGTCAGGATGACTTTTAACAGTCACTTGAAAACAATGGGATTTGTCCCGACACATCTGGGATGGATTTGCTGAAAAAGCTTGGTCAGGTTGTCAGTCACTAACCTCTATAGCAGTGGTTCTTAACCTTGCTAAAGGTACCGAACCCTACGAGTTTCACAGGTGCATCCCCCAAACATTTCGGAATTAGATTTCAAATTCAATACTGCTATATCTAAGCTAGCAAATTAATATCCAGGGGCGTCACTAGGTTTTAAGAACGGGGGGGCTTAGCCCCCAGGAGTTGCACAGGATGTAAGTGAACGCAGCATACAAGCACAAAACTTCACAAACAGCTAACAAAGACTCTGGATCAAACGGTTCAATTTGCCTTACACACACCAGTGTTGTTTTTGGCAACCATTTTAATTTTAGTTTTAGTCTTAGTCAGACCCGTGCCGCCCATAAGGCAATTTAAGCAACCGCCTAAGGGCGCACCAGCGTCCAAAAAGGCGTCAAGAAAAATATTCAAATAATATTTGATGAAAGCAGTATTCAAAAAATTATACAAAACAATAAAACAAAAGAACAACAAAAACGTTCATACTGTAAGAAGTCTTTAAATAATAATGAAATAATTTTTCTAGTGTGCCTTTTGCCCGTTTCACTTTTTCCTGTGATGCGATAAATTCACCACGGAGGCAGGTCTCACCACCCAGCAGACCAGTGAGCTACCTGAAGGTGCTATATTTAGCCTCCGCAGCTGAGCGACGTTACGGTGACAAGTAGGGTTGTTCCGATTATGTTTTTTTGCTCCCGATCCGATCCCGATCGTTTTAGTTTGAGTATCTGCCGATCCCGATATTTCCCGGTCCGATTGCTTTTTTTTGCTCCCGATTCAATTCCAATCATTCCCGATAATTTTTCCCGATCATATACATTTTGGCAATGCATTAAGAAAAAAATGAATAAAACTCGGACGAATATATACATTCAACATACAGTACATAAGTACTATATTTGTTTATTATGACAATAAATCCTCAAGATGGCATTTACATTATTAACATTCTTTCTGTGAGGGGGATCCACGGATAGAAAGACTTGTGACTTTGTATATTGTGACTAAATATTGCCATCTAGTGTATTTGGTGAGCTTTCAGTAAATGATACTGAAGGCCATGCCCAATGCATGATGGGAAGTGGAACCATGACAAGTGAAACCACGACTGTGCGTAGTGCTACCAATTCATATATCTTCTCTGCGATGGGAGATAACTTAATGTGTTATGAAAATGATCCATTGCTACTTTGCTTCCCCACATTTCTTCCCATGATATTTCTAATCGTAGGGAGAGGGATTGTAAGGCTTTAGCCAATTAAAATAGGGTTCCATAGGCTGCCAAAATTCACTCTTATCATTATACGCTGGCTTTCAGCTCTCTGAATAGGCAAAACGGCCTCATTACAGATGGAGCGCGACAATGCGTGAGTGGGTTGTGCAGCGCATGCATTAATTGCGTTAAATGTTTTAACGTGGTACATTTTTAAAAAAAATTAAATACCGCCGTGAATGGGATACATTTGATAACCCTACCTTAAGTCTAAACTAAAGACTCTGGATAAGTATAACATATTATGTCTGTAACGTTAAATACAATTAGAAAACCATTTAATAAAAAAAAAATATATATATATATATATATATATATATATATATATATATATATATATATATATATATATATATATATATATATATATATTAGGCCTAAACGATATTGGAAAAAACTATTGTTGCAATTTTTTTGAGGTTTGCAATATATTGCGATATTATATATATTTTTTTTAAATCTTTTTTGAAGAAATTTTCACTAGATGACTTGAATAGCTGTTTGGAAATACTTTACTTGACACACCGTGACCACAGTGTATTCATATAATACCGTTTCATTTGTGAATGATGAAGATTGCTTTATGAAGGGATCCAGGAAGCCATGTCTGCACAAAATAGATCATTTATTGAACACAATATTTTACACTTCAACAGCAGCAAATACATTAAATGATAAATAAAAGAGCAGGTGCATTAGTCCCCTAAGTTTTTGACAAAATATAACAATAAATAAAAACTTCTGTAAAATAACAACAAAGTTGTAAACATATTTGAACAAAAATATTAAATATGACAAAAGAGTTGTTCACAAACTATAACAATAAATAAAAACCTCAGTAAAACAACAAAGTTGTCAACATATTTGAACTTAAATATTAAATCTGACTAATAAAAGTGCAAGTGCATTAGTCCCCTGAGCTGTTTACACAAAATATTACAATATAAAACTGCAAAACGGCAACAAAGTTGTAAAAATATTTAAACAAAAATATTAAGTGTCAAAACTTTATGTGCAGCAGTACTATATATAGTTATTTGAAAAATACGATTTACAATAAATATAAAAGAAACAGAAACTCAATTGAACTTGTAAATAATTGACCTGAATAACTGCAAATAACTGATGAATAACAGAACCAAATTTCCTGCCTTCCTGATAGCTGTCACATGAATAAAAAGAAGAAAAGACATTCCTCCAGCTGTGTTATGTATTTGTCTGCATATCGTCCACCTTCCTTGCTCAGCAATTCTCAACTGGGTCTCATAGGTTTTTGGCCAAGACTACTAGTTTATCCACTATTGCAGGCTTGAGACAAGAACGTTGGCACGTAACAATGTTCCCACCTGTACTAAAAAGCCTCTGATGGGAAGGTCTTAGCAGGAATGCATAGATACCTGCGTTTTAAATGGTCCCACATGTTCGACAGATTACTTCTTGTTGATGCAACCATGGCGAGGCACTGTCGACAGGGCTGTTTTTTGTCCCTTATAGTCTTTTTCTTGCCAAAATACTTCCAAAACTCCTTTTGGAGATGGTCTTGCCTCGTTTCCTTGCTTCAACGTGTTGCTTTCTTGCTTTCACTTTGAGAACGGCCCCTCCTCCCTCCGCTCTGCTGTTCGGCCCCTCCTCCCTCCACTCCGCTGCCGCGGGGGGAGGGGGAGGAGCCGATGACTTGCTGGAGGGAAAGAGCAGCTGTGCGCTCTCCTTCTCTCTCCTTCCTCAAAACAAACGTTTGTGGATTTAAAAAAATGAAATGAAAAAACTATCGCACGTCCTTGCGATGGGACTATTGCGCATGCGCACATCGCGATGGCGATGTTTAAACGATATATCGTTCAGGCCTAATATATATATATATATATATATATATATATATATATATATATATATATATTAAAAAAAGACATGGCCGATATTTTTTTGGCTGATTCCGATACTTTGAAAATGACGTGATCGGACCCGATCGATCGGGACATCTCTAGTGACAAGTCAGCTTCATGAAAAGACAAAAGCAAAAGCCCTTGGGATCAGAAGAAAAAGAAAGAAGACAGCAAAGACGTGAAGAAAAACAAGTTTGTTGTGATGATTTTTTTCAACAGCATAAGCACGTAGACTTAGCGCAACTGCAAGCTAGCGATTATCTACATAGAGCTTAGATGACTTAGTGCTAAAGCAAAATTATACTGTATCATTTGCCAGGCTGTTGTTTTAGAAATATTTTCACTATTCAGCCAGCTGTGGATTAGTTTCAGTTAAATTTACTCCCCCTCCAATTTTAGAGAAATTTGGACAAAGTGTATGAGAGACTAAAATTGTCTTGCTTATTTTCACATGATGTGAACCACTTTTACCTTGTGTTAAATTGTGCTTTTCAAATAAATTTGCCTTGCCTAAAAGTGCCAAGGTTAATTAAATAAATACAGCATTAAATATGGAATTAATAATTTAAAGTTCTGTGGTATTGGGGACTAAAAGTGCCACGGATTTAAATGCAAACATTTGTTATTAAATGTGTCGTTAATTCATTAAAATGGCGATCACATTCATGTAAAAACATATTCAATTTATTAATTTTTTTCCTATCATATATTATTTAATTCATTATTATTGGATAGTCCTGCGTAGTTGCTGTGCTTCAAGAATTTATTTTCTTTAAACTACGCCCAGGGGTGAAAGTGCCTAGTATTTCTTGCCGGAACTGCCTGACGTGAAGGTTGCCACCAGTGTTGTTAATAACGACGTTAGAATATAACGGCGTTATTTTTTTCAGTAATGAGTAATCTAATTAATTACTTTTCTCATCTTGGCAACGCCGTTACCATTACTGAGGCGGGAAAGGCGTGCGTTACTATGCGTTACTAAGTTGGTTGACTAAAAAAAGTCTGAGAGAGACGGACTCACGGAGAAGAGAGAGCAGAGCAGGAGTGGGGAAGACGCCGTTGCAAACGCGATACTAGGTGGCTCCAATAATACCAGACTGTAGCCATAGCCTACAAACTACGCCAACATGATACGGTAAATATCACATATTATATAACTAGATGCAATGACAGACACGGCTGCATTGGCAACATGTTTTAAGGACTACATGCGTTAGTAAACAGCCGCCATCTTAAAGCAGTAGACCTCTCAGGAAGGCTCTGATGTAGAGATCCTTCCTAGCGAACCTAAGTAACTTTTTTTTAATCTAAAATGCTCCTAAATCGGCAAAATCTTGACTTAATCTTTAAATGATGAAACCGATTTAAAACTTACACATGTTGAAAGTAGACAGAAGGGAACTAATGCAATAACGGGAGCAATTTTAACAACTTTAATGGTTGAGTCACAACTTTAAATGACTTCCACACATAGCAAAGGTTACTATCTAGTTATCGCAATACCCTTGTGTCTAGTTAAGTGGAGGGTAAAGAATTGGGCTAGGGCCAATTGTCCCCAAAACCCTTTAAACTTCACATTGTGTGACCGGTTTGTTTTTTGTTTGTTTGTTTGTTTTTGAGAAAAAAGAACATGAAAATTATCACTAGTTACTTTGCCAAGGAACTAATTACTCTTACATTCAGGTAACTGAGTTACTAACGCAATTACTTTTTGGGAGAAGTAATTTGTAACTGTAATTAATTACTTTTTAAAAGTAAAATTAACAACACTGGTTGCCACGGAGGCAGAAATTGTATTTATTTTTTCTTTCATTTTTTTGGGGGGGGGGGGTCAAACCTCTTAACTTACTGAAATACAAAGAAAACTGTTTTAGCACTGTTATTTCTATAACACTTACAAAAACTGATTTTCATTCAAAATTGTATTTTTTTTCGATGATTTGCAAAATAAAAGTTAACAAAAACAGCTATAACCCCAACCTCCATCTCCTAAATTTTATTTTCCCTCATTTCCTCACATATTAGATGCCAAATCTCAATTTTAACTATTTTATTTTTTAATAATAAAGAAATAAGTAACATACATTCAGAAAAATAAGTACAAATGACTTATATTATGCAGAGTGAAATGGAATATATTTTGAAGATCGCGCAAACATTTACTTTTTTAAATCATAAGGAAATGAATAAGTAGCCTAACATAAATGAACAATATAGGTCCGCACATTGGCAGCTAAGATGTTCTGAACCTCCCTATCAGAGCAAATAAAACTAAATATGATAAATAAGCCTCCTCAACTCTTTCGTTGCTCTTAAAGATTTGATCATTTTATGTTGCATTGCCCATTTTTTGTCGCATCAATTCAACCTTTTTTTTTTTTTTTTTTTTTTGCTGTACCAGAAAACATGCACATTTGAACCAATCAGAGCTATCTCTGCTGATCACATGTCAGTATGTCAGCCAAATGAATGGATGAATGAGTCTAGGCGGTTTGCTTTGCTGCGTGCATTCGCACATTGACGTGACTCATCATCGTCAGACTCAGATAACTGCAGCAGCTGGGGAAACCTCCATGCCGTCCGTGGGATAAAATAAATAATAAATATTGGTGGAAACGGATAACGCTACACAAGCACTTTATTATGCTTGTTGTTAATTTTTAGCGTTGCCGTCGTTTTTTCGGAATCAGAAAACCATGTACCGTAACCTGAATCTTAAACCGGAACAGCATTCCGGCCCTGAATCTTATACCGGAACTGCGTTCTGGCCCTGAATCTTATACCGGAACTGCGTTTCTGACCGTTCTGGCCCACCTTCAGCACTGACTACACCCATCAAAGATAGTGGCCGGATCCAATAGACAGGTACAGTAGGCTGCAAGAATTTAGGCGCTATTATGGTTATGTCATGCTGGTTTCACAATCAACAGATATTTGACTAATATAATGTAACATTCCACTTTCTTCTCTTTGTAGATGCTCTTCTGAAATATTTTCTTTCTACCTCTGTACATCCTGGGCCATCTTTTACAGTGAACTTATCCACATCAGCACCAAGTCCAAGCCCACCAAGTCCACCAAGTCCAGGAAAGAAGTGCACCTTCCAAAACAACTGTCTTATGAAAGTGCAATAGATACTTTTGCATCAGTGAAGACAAGGTGAGTAGGGTTATAAGTCAAGGTAAAGAAAAAAGTTACATTTTAAAGTGTTCTGTGTGTCTTTATATAGGTTTGTGTGGGTGGGTTTTAATTATATTGTAATAACAATTGTAATTTATTTAATGCATTTGTTTTAAAAGCGTTTTCATTGGTTCTTTTAATTTCCGCACTTGTTCATTGTCTTTTTTTATATAATAAATTACAAAGAGATTACGTGCTTTTTCAGTGTGAGTGTTGAAATATATGTGGTGAAAATGGGGGGGGGGGGGGGGGGGGGGGGCAATAAATATGTTGCCTAGGGCACCAAATTGGTCAGGAACTGCCCTGGTCTTGGTCTTTTGGACGAAAATATTTATTAGTCTTAGTCATATTTTAGTCATTTAAAAATGTTTTCGTCTTCACCTAGTTTTAGTCGACGGAATCTCATACAAATTTCATCTAGTTTTAGTCAAATTTTAGTCATTTCAAAATGTTTTCATCTTCGTCTAGTTTTAGTTATGGAAAATTACATTGGAAAAATTCATCTAAAAATGAAAAATCCTAAAATAAAAAAAATTAAAAAAATAAATTGCAAAAGTGTTTTTAATAACAAGAAATTAAACTAAATATTAAAAAAATTATTAAAAATAACAATCAAAATCTTACATTTTTAAAATAAATGAAAAGGAGGAATGTATTAATGAATCCCCCACTTTTTATTAATTATTTTACATTAATTTCTGATTTAAATATATTTTTGGTATTATTTTTATACATTTCTTGTACTTTTTATTTTTATATTTTTTATGATTTCTTAAAATTTTTGATTACCCTATTTTTAGCTGTGTTTTTCAACTTAATTTTCTTTATATAGAGATATTTTTCTTCTTGTTGCTATTATTATTGCTATTTTATGTACTTATGCATTCCCCCAGTATTTGCAGTACAGTACATTGAATTCAAGCATCAATGAGCAACTTTGTAAACAGCTTTTCATTTTACTATACTGTCCTCTAGCGGCGTTATAAGAACTTGCATGTTCTTCGTTTGTTTTTGTTTTTGTTTTTTTCTTTCTTTTTTTTTTTTTTTTTTTAAATTGCCCAGCCAGCTGCTTAGACATGTACAATTGGAATCTGACTGTCATTATAGACTGAACAAGAGTTTTAAAATTCCACATGGGAGTTTGGTGGAGTCCGATTGTTGTTATTTATATTCCCACTCCTGTGGGTTCAGCATAAAATATATTGTCTGCGAGTGACTGGAAATTTGAAACAGCCTAAAAATTCATAATAGGATATAAGTTGTCAATTACTGTTAAATAATTGCCGAACAAAAAGCACCTGTTCTCTACCCAGTTCTAATACAGAATGCCCTTGTTATTCCATGTCAAGTACAATGCCTTGCAAAAGTATTCGGCCCCCTTGAATCTTGCAACCTTTCGCCACATTTCAGGCTTCAAACATAAACATATGAAATTTAATTTTTTGGTCAAGAATCAACAACAAGTGGGACACAATCATGAAGTGGAACAACATTTATTGGATAATTTAAACTTTTTTAACAAATAAAAAACTGAAAAGTGGGGCATGCAATATTATTCGGCCCCTTTACTTTCAGTGCAGCAAATTCACTCCAGAAGTTCAGTGAGGATCTCTGAATGATCCAATGTTGTCCTAAATGACCGATGATGATAAATAGAATCCACGTGTGTGTAATCAAGTCTCCGTATAAATGCACCTGCTCTGTGATAGTCTCAGGGTTCTGTTTAAAGTGCAGAGAGCATTATGAAAACCAAGGAACACACCAGGCAGGTCCGAGATACTGTTGTGGAGAAGTTTAAAGCCGGATTTGGATACAAAAAGATTTCCCAAGCTTTAAACATCTCAAGGAGCACTGTGGAAGCCATCATATTGAAATGGAAGGAGCATCAGACCACTGCAAATCTACTAAGACCCGGCCGTCCTTCCAAACTTTCTTCTCAAACAAGGAGAAAACTGATCAGAGATGCAGCCAAGAGGCCCATGATCACTCTGGATGAACTGCAGAGATCTACAGCTGAGGTGGGAGAGTCTGTCCATAGGACAACAATCAGTCGTACACTGCACAAATCTGGCCTTTATGGAAGAGTGGCAAGAAGAAAGCCATTTCTCAAAGATATCCATAAAAAGTCTCGTTTAAAGTTTGCCACAAGCCACCTGGGAGACACACCAAACATGTGGAAGAAGGTGCTCTGGTCAGATGAAACCAAAATTGAACTTTTTGGCCACAATGCAAAACAATATGTTTGGCGTAAAAGCAACACAGCTCATCACCCTGAACACACCATCCCCACTGTCAAACATGGTGGTGGCAGCATCATGGTTTGGGCCTGCTTTTCTTCAGCAGGGAAAGGGAAGATGGTTAAAATTGACGGGAAGATGGATGCAGCCAAATACAGGAACATTCTGGAAGAAAACCTGTTGGTATCTGCACAAGACCTGAGACTGGGACGGAGATTTATCTTCCAACAGGACAATAATCCAAAACATAAAGCCAAATCTACAATGGAATGGTTCAAAAATAAACGTATCCAGGTGTTAGAATGGCCAAGTCAAAGTCCAGACCTGAATCCAATCGAGAATCTGTGGAAAGAGCTGAAGACTGCTGTTCACAAACACTCTCCATCCAACCTCACTGAGCTCGAGCTGTTTTGCAAGGAAGAATGGGCAAGAATGTCAGTCTCTCGATGTGCAAAACTGATAGAAACATACCCCAAGCGACTTGCAGCTGTAATTGGAGCAAAAGGTGGCGCTACAAAGTATTAACGCAAGGGGGCCGAATAATATTGCACGCCCCACTTTTCAGTTTTTTATTTGTTAAAAAAGTTTAAATTATCCAATAAATGTTGTTCCACTTCACGATTGTGTCCCACTTGTTGTTGATGCTTGACAAAAAATTAAAATTTGATATCTTTATGTTTGAAGCCTGAAATGTGGCGAAAGGTTGCAAGGTTCAAGGGGGCCGAATACTTTTGCAAGGCACTGTACGTATGGGGTGAACATTTTTGTTTGCAGGCCAGTACTTCTCAAATAGTGGGGCGCCCCCCCACCCCCCCCGGGGGCATGTGATCTCAGGGAACATACTTTTTGCTGTAATCAAATAAAGTGTGATTGCATATCCACTCAGTGGACAGAGTGTGCGCAGTATTTTTTAACCAAACAAGAGCAAACACCAAAGAGCACTGGAGATATGAAGAGCTAAGATGGGGAAATATGACGAAGCTTATGTAGTGTTTGACTTTTGGCTTAGACTTTTAATACAGTGGGAGATGAGGAAAGATCAGTCTGTTAACTGTGTCTAAAAATGTTTGCAGCGGACAGGAGGAAACAAAATTAATGAAGACGTCACTTAAAGACATTAGACTCCCGTCACATTGATAAGCCGCTTCTTTTTTTTTCAGTGAAAATGTGCCAAATATTTCCAATAATCGTCCCGCTTTGTCAGTGTAACATTAGTAAACCAGCGAGCACTCTTAGCATCATTTAAGGTGGCATACCAAGTTGCTCAGTACAAAATAACCCCACACCATAACAAAGGAGCTGATACTGCCTGCAGCAAAAATAAAAACTGTCCCTCTGTCCAATGACACTGTCATTTTTGTTCTATTTTTTTTTTTTTTTTCGGTCAAACTATTTGGCATATTGTCCTCCTGAGTTAATGATGAGTTAATGTTGCTAATCGATTTGAATTTATTATTATTTATTGATTTTATTACATTTTATCTTTCAGTATCAAATGGTCAAAAAATGTACCTAGAGTGTATGTTTACAGTTTGGATGCGCTTCAAGTCTTTTCTGTTACAAACAAAACAATGTTAATAAAGTTACACTTTATTGTAAGTTGATCCATAGACTTCTCTATCAGGTAGTGATATAACCTTTTATCTTTAATTTTATAAAAGGCAAAATATTTTGCAGAGGTGTACTTATAATAATTTTATCGACAAATGATACCATGTACAGTTGCGACAGATAGTTGGTGGGGCATGAAACGCTTACATGTTCCTGGCGTAATAGAAAAATAATTGAGAAGCACTGTTGTAGACCACGGCAGAAGAATCTGCATGAGGAAAAGAGAGAGTTTTTTCCTCACATTATAACTACAACCTAAAAATTCAAGCCACCAACCGTATGTTGTTGTTTTTTTCAATAAAAATACAGTCACTTAACATGTTTATGACATTTTTCATTTATTTCAGAACCATACATACAAACATTATGGCTAAAATATCTGTACTTTTTAAAACACATTTGATCGGGTGCATAGTATAAGAATTAAGTATAAAACACTAATTAGTAGGCCACGTACAAAAATAATAAAGTAGGACATGCATAAAATTTAAAAAAATAAAAAATAAATAAATAAAATATATACCATAATTTTCGCACTATAAGGTGCACCTGACTATAAGGACCACCCACCAAATTTGACACAAAAATGACATTTGTTCATAGATAAGCTGCATTGGACTATAAGCCACAGCTGTCCTCAACCATATTTACACAAGATACAAAAGATATTAACCCGTAAAACTTTGACAGCGGCATCATACGACTGTCATAAGACCAGATGAACCACCATGAGGCTTTGAACCAACTGGCTTCAAAGCTTCATTGTTTCAAGAAGCTTCATTTGGCCATCACTGCTCCCTTGGGAGAGAAGGTCAACCTCTGCTGCCACCTGCTGTCAACACTGTTGTTGTCCAACATGCCTCCTAGCATGCATTGCAGTGCTACATATGTAAATAACAATCAAAATTCATGTTCGGTGCTATTTATTTCTTCAGTTACTGTTCCAGTTCTTTCATTAATTGCTAGTTATGGTATTTGATAACAATATTTTTGACAGTGGCACCATAAGACTGTCTTTAGACAATCATAATTATGATATGACACTGTCATGAGCAGTAATGAATGCTTATAACAGATGCCATTTAGTATTATCCGTCAAATTATGTCACTTTTGAATGGATGTAAAAGAGCCGAGCAGGACATAAATGGAGTTAGCCACATAATTTGCCAGATGACACTTAATGACATCTGTCATAAGCATTCAGTAATGCCCATGATAGTGTCATGTCATAATTATGACGGTGTTATGATGCCGCTGTCAAATAAAGTGTTGCCTATTAACCCACATAAATCAACAAATAGGCCCGATTGGACTATAAGCTGCAGGATTCAAAATGAAGGAAAAAAGTAGCAGCTTATAGTCCGAAAATTACCGTATATATGTATATATATTAGGGCTGTCAAAATTATTGCGTTAACGGGTGGTAATTAATTTTTTAAATTAATCACGTTAAAATATTTGACGCAATTAACGCACATGCTCCGCTCAGATTCAAATGACAGCAGTGTAATGTCCGCTTGTAACTTGTTACCCGTTTTTTTTGTTGTTTGGCGCCCTCTGCTGGCGCTTGGGTCCAAAGGATTTTATGGGTTTGGGGAGTGAGCATTTGCCAGGTACAACAGACTCACCGCTGTTCCAGCTATTGAGTCTGGCCACCATTCAGCGGATACAATTTCCAGGGCGGAGCAAGCCACAGCAAACAGACAGCGGAGTGGACCAATCAGCGACGGGCAGACGTGACGTTAGTAAAACGACGAGGGCAGGACGAGGGACTTGCGCGCGAAAGGAAACATACAAGGAGAGCAGAGTTTGTTCAACATGGCTAGCGCGAGACAGACTGTTATCAATGACTCGTGTCGATGTGTTTTTTGGTAATTTAAAACTGATTTTACAGTGGATTGGAACATATTCTCGGCTCTCCTGTTCACCATCTGTGTTGTTGTGGAGACGACTCCAGACGCGCAAGAGTGACGTTGCTCGTTAAGAACACGTCACGCAAATAAACGAATCTGATTTGTCGATTGATTTTGTACCTGCTCGAGAGGCCGTTAATGGGCTGGGTCCCAGACTTTTCTCTCAGTGTTTGAAAAATACAGGGAGAACAGTCTGGCCGTGCCAGGCAAAGTGAGCATGGTGTAATGACATCAACAATGGCGAGCTACTAGTTAATTTTACAAATTTTAATAAAACGAAAACATTAAGAGGGGTTTTATTAAAAAAATTCTATAACTTGTACTAACATTTATCTTTTAAGAACTACAAGTTTTTCTATCCATGGATCGCTTTGAGAGGATGTTAATAATGTTAATGGCATCTTGTTGATTTATTGTTATAATAAACAAATACAGTACTTATGTACCGTATGTTGAATGTATATATCCGTCTTGTGTCTTATCTTTTCATTCCAACAACAATTTACAGAAAAATATGGCATATTTTATAGATGGTTTGAATTGTGATTAATTACAATTAATTAATTTTTAAACTGTAATTAACTCTATTAAAATTTTAATCGTTTGATATATATATATATATAGACACACCGTAATTTCCGTCGCATAATGGTTTTTGAATTTAACCCCCACAAGGCTATTTTTGTTCATCTTTAGGTATAAGACATCTGTGTGAAGTTTGGTGCCATTCGGTACGGAATTACTGTATAAGTATTGTCTTAATTTTAGTAAAATTCAACATGCCCTGTGTAAAATATGTAGTTCAAAGACCAAATGTTCATGTTTTTGAAAAAAATGTTTTCTTTATAGGCCTATATGGACGATTTAAGTATCTCTTTGAACCGCAAGGCTATAAGGACCAAGACACTTTGCAAACAATATAGCTTGTGTTGAAAATAACCCCGACCCTTTTATTTATTATTATTATTTTTTATTTATTTATTTGTTGTTGTTGTAAATATTTGTATTATTTATGAATAAAGTTTACAAAATAAAATAAAAAATCAAACTTCCGTGTGACACTTCCGCAACCGTACGTGCTTACGTAAGCCTCTAGGCCCCGCCTCCTATTGGCTCTGACGCACCAGTTACGTCTGGCCGTAAAAAATAGAAACTTCCAAGATGGCCGAGTCCGTGGACTCCATGCATTTCGCAGCGAACAGCCAAACAAATTCCCCCCAAGCGCTGCTAGCTAAACGGCCGCCGGAGAGCCGACCGCAGTCTTCCAGCGACATTCACCCGCCGCCCCCAAAGAAGGTCCGCGTGGAGGAGAAGCGGCCCAAGCACAGGAAAGTCAACGGAGAGGTGTGCGCAGGGGAAAAACACAACGGGAAAGCGAGTTGTGGGAGCCCAGCGAAATGGAGTTTCGGCCCGGCCAAGGCGAGCCACTCCACCGCCTCCGTCGCCGCCGCCGCCGCCGCGGTGGTGGTACCAGGAGCAGCGACTCCCGCTCGGAAAATCTTCAAAATAAGCAACTTCCTCGCCTCGCCGTCCAAAGAGAAACGGGCCAAGGAAAAGCGGCACAGGGAGAAAAGCGGCGAAGCGCAGCGCATTTCGACAGCGTCTGTGGAGAAAGTCAACCCCGCTAGCTGCCATACAAAGACCGAGAACAGCGATGTCAAGGCGCCGCAGAGAGGTACGTCCGAGACCTCCTCGGTCCACGCTCTTTTCCTCTCAAACCTCAAACAAACCCTATTTTAACGATTAAAACATCTGCTGGACTATTTTCCGGGGCTTGTGCCGCAGGCCACTGTACGCATATTGCGTGTACATCAGGCCCCGAATATTGCATACATGTGGACTACTCACTTCCACGTGGAAATGTTTATCACTTTAGTATCACTTTAATAATAAGCTTTACTTTTATTGGATTTTTTGCTCGCAGATCATAACAGCAAGGACAAGGAGCGGGAGAGCAAGAAGGAAAAGAGTAGCAAAGAGTGGAAAAATCACAAACTGCCTCCAGAACGTGACATCTCAAAGGAAAACGGGGAAGTGGTGTTTCCTCCTCAGAAAGGTAGGCAGAAAAAAGCTACAGCTCACATCAAAGGTTGGATTCACACTGCTAATCAACTGCTGTTTACAGTGAAGGAAATGTTCTGGACTAACATGGGAAAAGCATGACCATTATTGTGCATATAATATAGGGTGGCCATATTTTACCTTGACACGGCCCGGCCTCGAGATACTTAAATTTTACTTGAAGTTCACTCAAAGATGCCTTATCACTTTAATATATTTAAAGTGTGCCTCCTCCGTCTGGATGAAAAAATAAAAATAAAATGGCTATATACCCAAAAACACAAATTCAAATTCGCAGAGGTTACGTAACAGGCTTTGTTATTCCTAAAATAATAACTAGAGGTGGGAATCATTGGGCAACTAACGATTCGGTTACGATTCAGAGGCTGCAATTCGATTTTAAATCGGTTATTGATGCGCAAACCCCCCACCCCGCCTCCCTCTTTTAATGTTTTGTACACTGACTCCAAAATTGTTCAAAAATCCTCTCAGGCTAAACCGAACTACTATTTCAGTATCAAGTTGACAGTTAAAAACAGTAAATAAAATACTCAAGTCCCCATTCCGTATCAGCAGCTTTAAACTACATTCAATCAATTTAATGTTGTGAATCAACCGTCAAAGTTGTTAAAATTGCTCCCGTTATTCCATAATTTCCTTTCTGTCTATTTTGGACATGTCAAAGTTTTAAAACTGTTTCATCATTTAAAGATTTTGCCGATTTAGGGGTATTTTAGATCAAAGGTAATTAGGTTCGCTACAACAGAGCCTTCTAAAGAAGTCTACTGCTTTAAGATGGCGGCTATTTACTAGTGCCGGCAAGTCATTTCACATCTAGTGCTCTGTACATGTTCTAACGCCGCTGACCGTCATTTCGCATCTACTTCTACATACCGTATTGGCCCAAATATAAGACGACCCTGATTATAAGACTACTCAAGACTCAAGTTTGAAAGAAGACTTTTTGAACACCAAATTATTTTTTATACAGAAAATAATTACAGTACATCTGAAACAAATGATTATAACAATATATTTGAGAGGAAAAGCATGTTATTTTTTCCTCATTCAAATCTTAATATCTGAACATTTAAATATGTAAACTAAAAAGCAATCACATTCGTAAATGAATGGCTTCTGGTTTTTGAAATGTAAATAAACTAGGGCTGTCAAACGATTAAAATTTTTAATCGAGTTAATTACAGCTTAAAAATTAATTAATCGTAATTAATCGCAATTAATCGCAATTCAAACCATCTATAAAATATGCCATATTTTTCTCTAAATTATTGTTGGAATGGAAAGATAAGACAAGATGGATATATACATTCAACATACGGTACATAAGGACTGTATTTGTTTATTATAACAATAAATCAACAAGATGGCATTAACATTATTTACATTCTGTTAAAGTGATCCATGGATAGAAAGACTTGTAGTTCTTAAAAGATGAATATTAGTACAAGTTATAGAAATGTTATATTAAAACGCGTCTAAATGTTTTCGTTTTAATAAAATTTGTAAAATTTTCAATTAAAAAAATAAACTAGTAGCCCTATTCTTTCCTCAATGTGTGTGAGTACACAAATTGACAGATAGCGAACATAAGTTCCAAAAAGAAATCAGACGGTGTGGCAAAGTTGCATGGGCTTTACTGAAGTCATCTCTTTTTGACAGGAGCACGTTTCTTGTATTTTTGTAAAACTAAAAATAACAAGGCAATGTGTCAATAACTTGCATAAATATCAAAATAACATAAAATGTACACACACGTGTCCATTTGAGCAGTAGCACTAGCCAATTAGCTCACAAGCATCTAAAAATGTTACTGCATTTCACCATATATGTGAACAAATTTAAATACACATCATCAATAACTATCTAATGTTTATGAATATAAACAAAGGAGGAATATAACTCACAAGCGATGCATGTATTAGACACAAACAGTGTGATGGAGCTATGAGAAGGGCCACTGAATACTGGATGCGGACGTTAGCTGGTCTATTAGTTAGCACTGTCTATTAGTGTGAGTTCGCGTCGACATATAATCACGTCAGAAAAGCGCGCTGAAACCCAAATAATCAGCTGCACTGAATCGCCAGCAGAGGGCGACATTACGCCACATAACATATGCAAGTCACACCCAAGTGCCAGCAGAGGGCGGAAAAACTCCATAAACCACAATTAACAAGTTGGCCTTTCACTGTACTGACATTTAAATCTGTCTGAGCGGGCCTAGTGCGTTAATTGCGTCAAATATTTTAACGTGATTAATTTTAAAAATTAATTAACGCCCGTTAACGCGATAATTTTGACAGCCCTAAAATAAACCAATCTATTGTGATACAACAACAAAATTGCAATAAACTACATTAACCATCAAAGTGAGGTCTAACTGTAACTGTAGTCTTGAAACAAATCTGAATAAGGAAAAACATTGCAATAAAATAATGCAAACTGGTTAAACTTTAGATCTGTCATGACAGAACATTTCTCCCAAGTTCAGCATTCGCTTAATTGATATCTGGCGCCATCTAGCGTCGTGAAGGGGTATAATGTCTAGACCCCGAATATAAGACGACTCCCACTTTTTCAGTCTTATTTCAATGCAAAAAACACCATCTTCTATTCGGGCCAATACGGTATATGTGATATCTACCATAGCCGTATGTTGTCGTATGTTTTTAGCAACTAGCAACTGGGCGCTGTTTGTAGCGGCTGTCGGCCGCAGTCAGGGATTACCGTATTTTTCGGACTATAAATTGCAGTTTTTTTCATAGTTTGGTTGGTTGGGGGTGCGACTTATACTCTGGAGCGATTTATACTCTGGAGCGACTTATGTGTGAAATTTAAACATGTTATTATATAATTGCACGTTATTTTTGTGCTTTGGAGAGACGCTAATGGTTTGGTAAACTTGCTAGCATGTTCTTTATGCTATAGCTATCTGAATAAGTCTTAATAGCTATGTTACGTTAACATACCGGCCATGTTCGCATTTCATTGTTCATGCATCATGTAACATTATCATACGGTACACTTATTCAGCATGCTTTTCTCTATTGTATTTTTATTTTAAATGGCCTTTCAAGATGACGTATCTGTTCTATGTGTTGGATTTAATCAAGTAATTTTCCCCCAAAAATGCGACTTATATATGTTTTTTTCCTCTTCGTTGGGCATTTTATGGCTAGTGCGACTTTATACGGTAAAAAAATACGGGAAAATACAGGTTTTTTTTTTTTTTTTTTTTTTTTTTTTTTTTTTAATCTAGCGGCATGAGTTGAACATGATATTTACTCTCGGTCCGTTCCTCATTGCGTCCCAAAGACTGCGCTTGACTGTTTTATTTCCGCTTTACCTGGTATAATTCAATAATCAGAATTCAGATGTTTGTGAATCGTTCTCGAATCTTCTGCGGCCGAATCGCGAATAATCTAAGGATGGAAAATTTCGCACGCCTCTAATAATAACGCAAAAACACTGGAATTGAATAGTGATTTTTAAAAAAAAATTCTCTTCTGTATTGGCGAATCCTTGAATTCTTGAACAAAATAATAGCTGTCTTTTCAATTCTTACCGTACAAATAAATAATCTGAAACAAGGTTCTAAATGATACCTCTTTTGTAGAAAATACAGTTTTAACAAAAAGCTTGTTTTCTCTTTCCAGGAAAATAATGTTAAATAAACCATAGCCTCAAGACTACCACTAAAACTGTCATTGACAAATTGTTATTCCCACTCAATTATTATTCTCATTCAATGTTGTAGATCAGTGTTTTTCAACCTTTTCTGAATCACGGCACATTTTTACAGTGGAAAAAATCTCGCGGCACACCACAAACCAAAAATGTTCCAAAATTACTTGCTGTACAGTATATTTAATTAGAAAGTATTTTCTCAGAATTTATACTTTGTGAGAAACTTAAGTCTGTTTAGATTAATACAAAGCCGATATACTGAGAGGAATCTTCTTCAACAGCTCTCTGTCTCGCTCTGTTTTTATTTTTTATAGCAGTTCGGCTTGAAAAGCTCATAATCATCAGACAGGGACTTTTGCAATGTCTTTAACTGCATCAGGGCCGAGCGTCTCGCTGACAGTGGCTTTGCAGACAGGTAGTATTAATGTCCCTGCCACAGTGTGGGGCTTTTTGGACTTAGCAACATGTTCAGTAACAAGCTAACTGACTTTGAAGGGCTTTCTCATTTACCTTTGTAGTTTTTCTCAAAAAAGTTGCCCCTTTCTCGGTGTTTTCACAAAGGCGAACAAAATAGTCCATAGTTTGAAGTAAGCCTGAACGATATATCGTTTAAACATCGCGATTTGCGCATGCGCGATAGTCCCATTGCGAGGACGCGCGATAGTTTTTTTTTTTTCTTTTTTCAATCCACAAACCTTTGATCTGCTCCATTCGCTCACACAGCCTCTCTCACCCCCTTTCCCAGCGCTCAGTCACCGCGGCACTTGCTTATTAAAGTTAACGATGGCTTTGATCTAGTCAAAGAAGCTGGGCAGCAATCTGTCAATCATCGTTTAACTTGTTAAACAGTTTCTGCAAAGAAGCGCGGGCTGGAATGAATGTGTGTGTCTGTGGGGGGAGAATGTGGAGACGTTCGAGACATATAAAATAAACGCCAGAAATTATTATGAGGAGTTTGTAATTTCTACATGTCACTCCAAAAGTCACAGCCATTAGGTAAACGGAAGCATTTAATAAAGCCAAGCATTTTTCTACTACAGTACTTTATTCTTGTTTAAAAATGATTCAGTGGGACAGTTATGTTTAAAACTGATCATAATTATTACATTTGAAGTGCTTAAAAAGCATTTATTATAATATATAATATATACATTTTTTAAATCATACTTTGGGGGGGGGGAAGTGAGAAAAAACATGTCTTATATGTATCTCTTTCCAGAGATACATATATACAGATTTCCAGTGCTAGATCTTAATAAATACATTGAGCACACACACACAAAAAAAATGGGGGTGGGGGGGTTGGGCGCTACTTCGCGGTTTTTCACTTATCGCTGCTGGTTCTGGTCCCTATTAACCACGAAAAACGATGGAATACTGTACACTGTGGTCATGATGAGTCATCCAAAGTCTTCCCAAATAGTTATTCAAGTCATCCAGTAACAATTTCTTTTAATATATATATATATATATTTTTTAATATCGCAATATATTGCAAACCCCAAAAAAATCGCAGCAATAGTTTTTTCCAATATCGTTCAGGCCTAGTTTGAAGCAACGGGTGTCCACCTTGCTGTCCTCGACACTGTGTTGGAATAAAACCCAAGGGGAGGATTGATGGTCGTCACATATGGAGAAAATGGAAAGGACACTTTCGTGTATATTGACACTTGACGAGTAATCAAATGATGTACAGTAGATGTGCTGGGTTCCACATTGTCGCGGACAGCAAGGTGGCTGATGGCTAGAAATCTGAGCAAATTTTGAACGCAACACGAGCAATACCTCGCTCATCTGCACACGGCGGAGAACTTTCTACCTATTGGGCGGAGTAGCAGTAGGAAGGAAGGATCCTTCCTACTGCAACTCCGCCGGACGATTTAAAAAAAAAAAAAAAAGATATTGGATTATTTCTTAAGGCACACCTGACGATTTCTCGCAGCACAGCTAACGATCTCTCACGGCACACTATACACAGGTTGAAAAAGACTGTTCTAGATTACACACAGACAATAACCGAAATAAAAAACTATTCAACCAGCATGTTTCCAAACGCAGCACTTCAAAACTAGATATCCCATAATGCCTAGTGCAGTTTACCTCACTGACAGCTAGCACCGGGAGCCAAGGCAAAAATCAAACATTTCTATAAAAGTTTACAATCATCGGCAGCGTAACGATGTTCCACCAAACGGGATTTTACAGATCACACCAGTACAAAGCTCTGACAGAAGTAAACAGTTGCCGAAAGGTTGATTGACAGTTTATGCCATTATAAGGTCAGTCTGTAAATGCGCACACATGCGCAAATTTGTATCCAAAGTAGAATAAAGGTATTTTTGATCTAATTACACTTTTAGGTACATGAGCATTTGATTATATACGTATTGAAAACAAGTCTTAACAACTGTGCAGGCTCTTTGTGAACACGTCACAGGCCTGACAATACCGTAGTATCCTGTGCAAATCATCAGTCAAAAAACCAAACATTTTAATGAATTTATAAAACCCGCCGGACGCCCAGAACAGGATGTAAAAAGTGGACATGTCCAGCACACACATTTTAACAAATTTACTGTTGTTTTTGCAGCCCTTTTAATTTTTGCCTTAGCCGTAGTCTTTAGGACGAAAATACTTGTTAGTCTTCGGGCTGCAGCTATCGAATATTTTAATAATCGAGTATTCTACTGAAAATTCCATCGATTACTCGAGTAATCGGATAAAATATTTTTTTTTAATTAAGGAGCAATTACAAATATACATGAGAAAACAAGACATTTCCCCCTAATATTGAACCCGTTTTAGACAGTTTATTTATTTTAAATGTACATTGTTGAAAACAGCCAGCAATTGCATCTCAGATGTGACTAGAAGAAAAACAACAACAACAAATTAGCTTCTTTCACTCAAAAAACTTAAGGTCTTCTAAAAATAATTCTTATTTCTTACCTAAAAATGTCATTGTGCTTGATAAAACACATCACTTAAAAGTAAGGTGTTTTTCCCCACGTGTTTTAATTGAATTTCAATTGTGTCGAGCTACATTTAAGTTCTAGTTAAGTTTTAAGTTTGTCTAAATTGTAAGTCCTGACAGGATTTTGAGTTTTTGCAGTGTTCGAAATATATATATATGATACCTGCTCTGTTGGAGCACATTAGGCACCAGTGCTACTTCCGTTTTATCAATGACTACTGAGCTAAAATTGACGGTTAGCTTCATTATGTTTTTATTTTACACCCTCATCAATGCGGCGCTGCATTTGTACAGATTAAAAAAGGCTGTAAGAAAGACATGTTAGCCACGCATCGACAGTAGTCATAATCAATAAAAAAGTAGCCCTCCACAGGGCTAACGTTACGTTAGCAAGGTACAGTAACGTTAATCTTATTTATTAGCGCTACGCTAACTTAATTTTACCTTGTCCCGAGTATTGCTCCTCCACTCTTCGAGTAAATGGGGTCCCTTCAGTGGAGCTGCAGCTTTGAAGACATGCTGTAGTGTTATGCATCTTATAGTAAATACATGAAATGGTGTTCGCCTTGGTCTCCAGCTTAAGATGTTCCCCCACTTTTGACATATTCTGCTTTTTCTTGGTGCTTTTCTTTTCGCTTTCGTTGACGTGTTCGTTGTTACCTGTATATTCACGCATGTTCGAAATCAAACATGTCCGCTGCCTCTTTCTTCTTCCTGTATGCACGTGACGTTAAAAGTAGTCCGGGCAAAACGTCATGCTTACAGCTGGCAAAATTAAACGATTCCTCAAGGCGTAAAAAATTCCTCGACCAATTTTTAAAATTGACTTTCAGCTCTAGTCTTAGTCATAGTTTAGTCATTTCAAAATGTGTTTGTCTTCGTCTAGTTTTAGTTGACAGTTGCTCAAATTTTTTGGTCTGTAAAATTCAAGTTTTAGTCCAAAAATTAAGGTTTCCAATAATTTCGAATGAACATTGATGAGAACATATTGTAGTGTCTACCAGGACAACGCCAACCTTGTGATGAGAATACACACTCGTGAAGAAAAGCAGTACATTATTTTCATTTAAACCCACCTAGAAGCCATGAACTGCATGTACACATTTCAAGGTGTACATACATTTTTGTTGAATGAATTTCTCAATCCAAGGGATTAGTTTATGGTTACTGCAGGGTGTCCCCTACATATTAATTATTGTGGCGCACCGCCACACCAAAATAAAAGCCGCCACGCCTTGCAAAAGAGATGTTTAAAAAAATAATAATTTTTTTTAAGGCCGTTTCAAACTAGTGCCAGCCTAGTGTGAAGGGTTCAGCGGCAACCTATTCATTGTGTATTGTAATGTCCGTAACTATGGGAGGCCCCCTAAAGAGACGATTAGACGAGGAGCTGTGAAGTAGAGGGAAGCGAGAAGGAGAATGAGCGAGATAGCGGTCTCATGTCACAGAAGCCCGCTGTTATTTTGTTTATTGTTGTTCTTTATTATTGTTGCCACAATAAAGTGGGTAAGCCAATACAGACTCCTCTCCTTCTTCCCCCCCATCCGGGGCATTACAGTATTTTTGATCAGACTTTTCGGCGAAAGTGATTATTGGACGGCCGTCTTGGACGGAACGGCAACTTTGAATGTTGTAGTCTTCTATTGAAACCAGTAACTGGTTTCAATAGGCGACTACAACGAGTGTCTAACGACTAGAGTGAAAGAGCACACTGGGTTAAATTGCAAGCACTTGATACATCAACACTGATTGAGAGTGCCTCGGTGCTTTTATGATAACGTGTTTACCATCAAGGCTTCCAACGCGGAAATCTGCTATGGCTTCCCACTATGGGGAGAGATTTGTCTCAAAATATTCACACAAATACATCTACTATTCACACATCAACATTTGTTGTTCAATGTTGATGAGCTGAATATCCACATTCAAGCGTTCCATTTCCGTTGCCATTGTTGTCTAACCGGAAGAAAACTAAAGGAATTTGGCAAGAGTCCCCCAAAACCTTACAAACACAATGGCACACCCCTCTAGTGGCTTGGCGATGTATTACAGAGCAACGCGTTCCCCATGACGCAGAACTTCGAATGCTCATTGACGACGCAGAAGCATAAATTTGGCTTTACTGACCAGAAAAGCCAAGTGGCTCTGCTTTACTCTGGCTAGTATTTTAAGAAAATGTTCGTCACGCTAATGCTAACGTGAATACTATGCTAACGTGATGTGTTACATTCAGTGTGTGATGAGCTCACTCAGCACAGACCTTTAAAGGCTAAAGCAATATTGAATATTCTCTCTTGCCAAGCAATGTTGTTTTTGGCAACCGTTTCAATGTTTGTCTTAGTCTTTTAGATGAAGATCTATTTAGTCTTACATTAAAAGTCTTTAATCTTTAGTCTTTTTAGTCTTAAATTAGAAGATCTAATTTAGTCATAGTCATTTCAAAATGTTTGCATCATCTAGTTTCACTGGGCAAAATCTCAAACAAATTTTGTGTAGTTTTAGTCGACATTTACTGAAAATGTTTTCGTCTGTAAAATTTAAAAGTTTTAGTGAATAAATGAAGGTTTTCAACAATTTCGAAAGAACATAGGCAGATGAGCACATGCAGTGCCCTGCATAACTATTGGCACCCCTGGTTAAGATGTGTTTTTTAGCTTCTAATATTTTTTTTTATTCAAATAATATGGGACCTTAATGGAAAAAAAGAAAAATCCAACCTTCAATACAAGTGCATTTATTCAGTGGGGAAAAAAATCCCACATAAAGAAATAATTATTTGACATCAAATGATGTGTGTCACAATTATTAGCACCCCCTGGTGTTAATACTTTGTACAACCCCCTTTGCCAACAAAACAAAGTCTGGGGACTGAGATGGCGATGGGAGGAGCTTGATTTTGTGTCTGGTGAACCATTTCTGTGTAGATTTGGCCATATGTTTAGGGTCATTGTCTTGATGAAAGACCCAGTGCCCATCTTCAGCTTTCTGGCAGAGGGCAACAGATTTTGATTTAAAATGTCCTGGTATTTCAAAGCATTCATGATGCCATGCACCCTAACAAGGTTCCCAGCGCCTTTGGAAGCGAAACAGCCCAACAGCATCACTGACCCACCCCCATACTTCACAGTGGGTATGAGGTGCTTTTCAGCATGCGCATCTTTCGTGACACGCCAGACCCACTTAGAGTGTTTGGTTCCAAAAAGCTCAATCTTGGTCTCATCTGACCAAAGTACACGGTCCCAGGCTTCAACTGGAACACGGTGCTTTGGTCAAATATAATAATAAATATTTACAACTGAGAAGTAACATATATATATATGTTATAATTTCAAGACAATTTTAGACAAGTTTAATGTGAAGAATGTCCTAAACGATAAATTGGTTATCAAAATAGTTGTCGATTAATTTGCTAATTGATTATTTGTCGATTATTGTTGCACCTTTAGCGATAGACGTCTAATACATTTGACTGTGAAGGCTGGCAGTGATCATTTGCTCTAAAGCGAGCATTTGATTTAAAACATGATCAGTCCCTTTTTTTGTTCTGTTAAATACAGTAGTGCTAATTTTGTCTCGTCCTCTGTGCCAGAGCCCAAGGAGAAACCCAAAGCCACGTCCCAAGAAGACCTCTTGCTCAAGAAGCTGAAAAAGAAGAAGAAAAAGAAGCACAAAGACGGCGAGCGGGCCAAAGAGCGGCACGGCCGCCCTAAAATGTACCACCGCTCGTGCCAGACTGTTTATTCCGCCGTCTCCCTCGGGTTGGCCGACTTCCTCAGCCGAATCAACGGCAACAGCGGCGCCGGCGGGCATTACGGAGTGCGCTACCAAGACCCTTCCGCCATTGTCAGGGACAGACCGGGCTACAGCTCACCGCTCCGCTGCACGCCCACGCCGAGTCTGCCCGGGCTGGAGTTCGGCCATCTGATCAATGTGGAGATTCAGGCCAACGGCGGCGCCTCGGTGGCGCACGCCTACAGCGAGCAGCTCTCAGGCCTGTCGCCCGCCGAAATGCAGCGCTTCGCCCAGGAGTTTGTCACGCTGTCTTTCAGCGAGGACGAGGCCCAGGCGGCGCGTTTCGTCATGGGGATCATTCACGGAGCGGCGGCCTACCTCCCGGACTTTCTGGATTACTTCTCCTACAAGTTCCCCAATGCCCCTGTCAAGATGGAGGTGCTCGGGAAGAAGGACATCGAGACGACCACCATGGCTAACTTCCACACTCAGGTGAGATTTTTCGTTCATTGGCAATTTTTGTGTGTAGAGTCACTTCCGCATATAAATACAGCAACTTTAATAAAGTGCCTGTGACACCATAAAAAAATCTTAAATAGCATTGCTATGTGAATTAAAATCATATTTTGCGACGATTCGACTATATAAAAAAAAATTGGCAAAGCGCAGATGACGAGGAATGACTCTTTTAATCTGCCATTTAGCCCCGCCTGTCATTAAAGCGCTGCAGCGCCTCCATGTGAGTGATGACGTCGGCAGAGTAACGATTTCAGATTTAGAATTCAGCCCAATGGAGAAGGAAGACTCAGAACGAGGAAAATGCGACAGAGAGCAGCAAAATGTCAGCAAAATGTCATCAGTTTTTCTCTCTACTCCAATAATTTTACAGGAGATTCCTTTTATCTAATTTTATTTTCCCAAATTGCTAAATAAAATTGTATAGTCATGACAAATAACAAGCTTGTTCTAAATGAAATACTAAAATGCATTTATTCAGTACAACAGGGCTGCGTAATGGTAAAAAAATGCTGACTTCTTAAACCTCCCGAACGGTATTTTGTGCCACCGGAGTTGGTCCGGCTTTTGTCATTTCCCTGCCTTCGGAAAGAGCGTAAACAAAACAGGAGGCGTGACAGCTAGGCGACATGCTAACCCGAACTGAGCGGCTCTTCAAAGTCTCTTCCTTGCCTTTCGAAAAATGAAAAATCACACAAAATTACCCTGACTCATGTCACACACTGCGGCAGGAGTGACTGTCTTCACCGATCGGCCAGCCCCCGGCGACAAGCGAGTTTCGGCTTGTCGTTCTGCTGCGGCCCCGACAGGCAGGCAGTGCTCGTCGCCCGGGACGCAGAGGGAACTGAACTAGGGCTGTCCCAAACGACTAATTTTCTCCCAATTAGTCAGCCAACTATTTTTACGATTAGTCGACTAAGCTAATGTTTTTTTGGGTTTTTTTTTTTGTTTTGTTTTTCTTAACTAATTTTGCAATGAAAATTTTGTTCACACTTATTCACAAAAACATTTTTGGAAGACTTAAATTCTTTATTAAAGTATAAATAAACACGTAAATAACAATAAATCGCAAATAAACAATGATTGCCAATCAGATTTTTCATAAAGGGCGTCTTTTTAAAGCTATCCTTAGTGTAGAATCTGAATTCTGAAGTTTGTGGGATTAACTCCAGAAATCATTATTTATATGACGAACATGACGTGCTTTTGTTTTGAAATGTTCACCGGAAGTACGTTCACTAAACCGCTAAACGTAACCTTTACAATCCACAAAAAATGTGTTTGAAGGGTTCATGTTTAACCACATGTTTGCGTTTTGGAGAAGACTGCTCATGTTTTTATAGCCTCAATGTGGCAATGCTAACGTTTACAGTATTTAATATAGATGTGTTTCCTTATGTTGTATGTCTGAACTTAAATTCTATAAAATGCTAACTTTTTTACAATGCTCTTAGCAAATGGTTCAGACACGTATTCCCACAAAAATAGGCTAAATATATCTATAAATTATGAATGCATTTTAAAAAAATAGCTCAAACAAAAACTTGGCTTATGTTGGTCTTAACAGGGAGCGCCTGGATTCAGCCATGTGAAATGAGGCGGACTAGAAGGCAGTGTATCCACCCAAATCAATAAAACTAAATGCAAACACTTTCAAAATAAACCATTACAACGACATTTAAATTAAAACAATGGTCGAAGAAGCAAAATTGAATTCGAATTCGAGTTAATCGATTAATCGTTGCAGCAGTATTACGATCTGCCAGCTTGTTGTCTCCTGTCGTCTTCGAAAATCACAACTGGGTGACGCCGCTTTAGGTGTTCATTCGCGGCCGACGTGCAGCCAAGCTTGGCATTGAATAGACAACAGTGTACTCTCCTCTGTTTCGTTGAAATAAGTCAACGTTTTGGCCACTCTGGTGCACTTTTTTGGCTTTGTGCCGCTTTCCCCGCTTGCATACCGAGCGTGCGACATTCTCAATTTTCCACATATATTTTTTTTAACCCTTCATTAACCGTCGACAGGATGTTGTGTTCGTCGACGCATTTATGTCATCGATGACGTCGACTAGTTGGGACACCTCTTAAATGACCACCGAAAATGGCGCATTCTTGGTGGACAAACCGGCCGATGTTGAAGCGCTACATGAGTGACACAACCAGCGACTGCTACGATGCAGGCCAACTACACATAAAATGTCACACATTGTAATCATGTGACGGAAACTATAGCGCATTTATGTCTCGGCACTAGTCTCGTTACGTTTTAGTCTCCCAAAACACGTTTTTAGTAGGGTTGGGAATCTCTGGCATGAAAACAATTCAATATGTATCTAGATACACAGGTAACGATTCGATTAAAAAAAGATACATTTTTAAGGCCGAGCGATTCGATATGATTCGATACAGTTTAAGAACGATACGGTTCGATACAGAGTGAAAACGATACGATAGTGAACATTTGTTGTGTGTGTTCATACAGTATTTTAAACATATAAAAAATACTAAAGATTAAATTAAACAAGAAAATGTCACACTAATGTTATGTTTTATTTTTTCGTGAAAACCGTCATTTTGTTGGATGGGATTGATAATAAAATAAAACTCCAGTGACAGACAACAATAAAGTACAGTAATTTATTTCCTGTATTTTCTGGTGTTTTGAACACAATAGGTAAGTAATTTAAGTGCAAACTTTCAACGTAAACATCTTACAAGCAAAAAATATTAATTATATGCAGCAGCTCTAGGAAAAAAAATCAAACCCTGGTGTTATCATAAATAAGTAATAAATTATGCTTTACCACTGGTATAACTGGGGGAATAAAAACATGGCATTTTAGACCGACTGGTCTATAATCATTACTTTAACCTTATACACAGCAAAGTCATTCACTTATGCCCGTGCTTCCACATTTTTTATTCCTCATCACTATCTAGATCTTTTTTGAAGGGCAGATTTTTGTTGAGGAAGATCAACTGATCCCCATGTTCATGTTTAAGTAGACTGCGTTTCGTGGAAACAATATGCCGCCCTTTCCACCATTGTAGTGGGTTATTTGTCAGGGTTAAAAACTCATGATCGCTTCACACTAGCTCTGTCCCATGCGAACAGATCTGGCTGCCTTCGTCACTTCAAAGCCCGACTTTTGTTTTCCGGGGTGCGTTGAAAATCAATTGCTGCACGTCGCTGGCGTGGTGCGCAAACTGTCCATTGTTTTAGCATGTTGCTTCGTTGCCACTACTAGTTTCGTTTTGGGCTGTGAAGAAAACGCTACGGAGCATGCGTTACAGTGGTTTTGTTAGCTCTCGCATTGTTATGACACGCCCGTGACGATCGGGTAATGACAGCGACTTCTAGCGGTTCTGCCGAAATAAATGGGAAGTTGAGGCAACCACGACGGCGGTCACAATCTAAGTGCGCTGTGTGGTGAATGACACAAGCGCAGCATGTGAGGTAAAAGCTAAATTATTATCATATTAAACAATGCATTGAACTAGGCATTAGAAGCCGATTCTTGTGCTCCCGATAGCCAAATTACTGTCGAATGGTAAGTTTACTATCGATAAAGCTGTATCTCGCACCTGTAAAACCGGATATCCGGTCGTGTCGGTTCATCATTCTCAAGCTTAGTTTTTAGCTCGTTATGGTCTTGTCATAATCACGAAATATTAGAGTCATCGTTGACGAAAACAACACTGCATTGAGTGATCATGTTTTTCTGCCATTGACGGTGAAGGACGTCCAATACACTTTGTCCTTCCCAGTCCAGAGGAATTTGGACGTCCATCGCCGACTCCATCGCCGACAACTGATCAGGCAACTTCCAAGGTTATTATTTGAAATGGATGAATTTGAATGAAAGTGAAATTGTAGTAAATGCTGTTATTCCACATTTTATATTGAAAAACTAAATGTGAAAATTAGGGCTGTCAAAATTATCGCGTTAACGCGTGGTAATTAATTTTTTAAATTAATCACGTTAAAATATTTGACGCAATTAACGCACATGTCCCGTTCAGACTGTATTCTGCCTTTTGGTAAGTTTTACAGCAAGTTTTTTTGTGCTGTCTAACAGCGAACTCTTGTGGTCACTCTGCGACATGGTTTATTGCTTTCTTGCCAGTTCAATATAGCTGCACGACGTCTCGGGCTGACACCTACGTTGTAATGTTGTGCTTATATGATCCTTGGACAAGATTTGTCCGTATGTATGGTTGTTATAAAGAATGTACATATTATGTTAGTAAATGAAATGTAATATTTTTTGTATGAGACGCTTTTTGTTTGTTTAGTGAACCTGTATAGCGTGCTAAGCTAACGTTGTTGCTAATGCAATGCTTGTGTACTTTTTTTTGTAGTTTCACTACGGTCTAAAGAGGACAGTGGTTTGAGGCCATTTTATTAATAAATCAGATGAAAAAGGAAGAAGTCTTGATTATTAAGGCGTCGTTCACTAGCTGTCTAGCTTTGGAAAAAGTAGACGCTTCGGAGTAAGGACAGCATAGACAGATTTAAATGACAGTAGAGTGAAATGCCCACTACAGTCCTTATGTACCGTATGTTGAATGTATATATCCATCTTATGTCTTATCTTTCCATTCCAACAAATTATTTTACAGAATATATATATAATTTACAGAAAAATATGGCATATTTTTTAGATGGTTTGAATTGCGATTAATTGCGATTAATTACGATTAATTAATTTTTAAGCTGTAATTAACTCGATTAAAAAATTTAATCGTTTGACAGCCCTAGTGAAAATTAATAAAAGCCCAACCAAACTTAGCATACCGGTCGTACAAAAATGTTCGGCCCTCAACGACATGCTAAAGGTTCGAAAACCAAGAATGTAAATTATACCTCAGCACTTTCTAGATATATTACGAAGCGTCTAATTATATCCACGTCGGAACGCTGCTGCGTGGGGCTTGATATGACTGCACTTAAATTATATTCCGGTTTAGCAGCAGTCATAAAATGTGCCTCCTGCGCAGTGAAACGCTGCGAGGGATCCATTTAGGTCACACTAACCTAAAATTATTCCATCCAGGGGCCCCTCTCTACGACGAGCGTTTGCCAAGGTCTCCTTCATAGAGCTTTGTAATCAGATTACTCCATCCCCTCGGCGCACCCACACGGCGGCACGCGCCGACTCTCTCCCGCTGCTTGATTATTAGCATATTTTCTCGCTCGAGCTGCTCTGGGATTCACATATGCCCCGACGAGATCAATTTTTGGCAAAGTAGCGGCGGCTGGACGATTTAAAAATCTTTGGCTGCCGTCTTGACGAGCCGAGAGCGCATTAGGATACACTTTGACAACAAGTCCTGGTTTAAATGCACTTTTAAGCGTGAATACGAGACCTGCATCGCATTTGAACTTGGAGGGCTGGCGGAGAATGAGTTATCGAGTGTTAAAATCAATGGGCAAGCCCGCCCAAGCCAATTAAACACTGTAGAATTTTTAAAATAACTGAATAAGTGTTTCTCGTCTATTCTTGTTTATGTCTGTGTTTTTACTACGAGAGGTATTTACAAGCACATGTGGGTAGTTTTATGTGTAAACAAAGCAGTAACAGATATGCTTCACTTTAACTGTACAACGAAACAAGACAGTACAACCGGCATTAAATTGAAAGTGGGCAGTCAAAATGCCATCTTATTTCAGGGTTGTTTGCCATTTTACTGTCAAACAAAAATCTGGAAAAATGTATTGTAATTAAAACATAGAATTTGATATCTTTTTCAATCGAGGTGGAATTGCTGAATTTCTGAAAAATGACAAAAAAAACAACAGAAATTGGTGCTGGCTGATATGACAATATAAATTTGGGGTGTAACAGTACACACAAGTCGGTACGCACCTCGGTACGGGGGTCACGATTCGGTGCAACAGAAAAAAAGCACAGCATTTCTGAAAATTAATTTGTTTTATTGGCTAAAACTAAAAAGCAGCTTTTGTTAACCCTTTAACACCTAAGCCTATTTTGGCCGAATTTGCATGCATTTGATGTTGCCTTTATATTTCAAAGAAAAAATTGTTTACAATGGCCAAGTTGGGTCCCTTTTTTTTCAGGACACCTTGAACTTCATGTCTAAACTGTTGTTTTCTTCACTGACCAATTATAATCCACATTTTGGACCCAAAAAGACAAAAAACTCCCAAAATCTTTTTTCAAAATTTGTAATGTTGATGTCCCATTGACAACCAAACATGCTCGACCAACCGTTTTGAAGCTTGATAATATTTATTCAACTTGTTAGGATAAACATTCAATAGAAAAAAGTAAGATTGAATAGTTTTATGTTTGACAATTCAACACAAACAGCAGGTATGGTCATAGCCGTTTTTGGCCTTTACACATACTATGGTCAAAACAGGTTATATACTGTGCAAAATAGTGAGAAAAAAATTATATATATCATCTAACACAAAAAGGGTTTGGAGGATATCTCTTTGTGAAGTTAGGTGTTGTACCCGTCACCTTATCAAAAGTATATACGTACATGCAATCAAGCTTCTCGAACACACATCTACATAAAAATTGAAAAGATTATAGTGAAGAAAAAATATATATAACATTGAAAAAAAGTATTTAAAAAAATATTGACAAGTAGTTCAGTTCAATTCAAATTTTTCAGGCATGCGACCCAATAAAGTTTTTTAGTTTTGTTTTGTTTTTTGCGCGCACTCAATAAAGCTTCTTCTTGAACAAGTCACGGAGCTGCGTGACATACAACGTCTCACACACACACAGCCTACTCTTTCGCCGTTTGCGCGCTGCTGTCACTTCTACTTGCCGAGACGCCGACTCATCCCAAGAAAACAACGACAAATACGGCTCATCTTCTTGCTTGAGTTAATAAAATAATGCATTAGCTTGCGCTAAATGTAGTTTTAGATTCATTTTGCACGTTTCAAAGTCGCTCGCTCAAACCAACCGGCTGTTGCTTGCGCCGCATGCCTCCCTTTCAGTAGTTGGCGCCTCGCTCGGAAATTTATTAAAAATGATCACATTCGGTTCGTCCTTCTTGACATCAGATCGGCTCTTAGGATATGTAGTCTTTTGTGCTGCTTTCGGTTTTGAAAAAGGACAAGAAATGATGGAAATATGGAGATGGATACATGGTCCATGCAGCGTTTTAATGCATATTTATGAGTGCAATAAAACTATAAAACTCAAATGACATTATCTCCCGTTTTTCTTGGCCGATTGACTTCAAACAAAAACTGGTGTGGACATCAACTTCCGCACTTTCAAACGAGACCCACCAGCAGCACGTGGGTGACGTAATTACAGCGTGACGAAGCTTCAAAGACGATATGCGTAAACGCGTTGCTGCCGACACGTTCGGTTTAAAGGGTTAACGGAGTCTATTTTATCCGAATTTGCATGCCTTTAATGTTGCTTGTACATCTCAAAGAAAAAACTTGTTCACAATGGCCTGGTTGGGTCCCTTTTTTCAGGACACTATAACCTTTATGTCCAAACTGTTGTTTTTCTTTACTGACCAATTATAATCAACATTTTGGACCCAAAAAGCTCAATGAGGACCAAGTCACATCTCCAGGTCCTCCTCTGAGAACCTGGGCAAAAAAAAATATGTGCACCCCTGGTTATTTTTTGTGTTTTAACATACTTATGTTCCAATTTGCTAAAATGCTTTGAAAAATAAACATCCTGTTGAATGTTTTGTGTGACATTTTGGCTCATCATACCGTCAGAATCTCATACGGGCACATGCCTATTCACTATTTTTTTAAAAATCGAGAATTGAAAAAAACCTTTTGGGAGTTTATAGTGTTAGGATTACATTTCACAGTAAAGTGAGTTTGAAAAATAATTTTTAGTCAAATAATTTAAAATATGATACATTGTATCATATCGTTATCATTATATAAAATGGCCCATATCTTGATACATATATATTTTTTTGCTGTATCGCCCAACACTACCAAAAATAGAAACCTCTGCTTTCTGCATATTGATTTTGCGGCTCTTTCAAATGAACATTTTTACAGCCGGAGTGGAGTGTTCAAGCAGTGAGCGGGAGGGAAAAGTGCTGACACATGTTGAGGGGAGAAAAGTCAAAGCGTGCCGCAATGTGACAGGATGTGATGCTGCTGAAATCACTGACGGGTGACGAAGCGCATCCTCTTAAAAATGTGACGAAATATAACAAATAGTGATACAGTGGATTCATTACAGACCCACGGATCTGAGAATTGAAACATTCTTTCCAAACCGATATATCGGTCCGGTATATGGACCTTTTTCAACATCGGCCATCGGCTGATATCCAACCGATATAACAGGATAACTGTTATGCTCACTGTATTGGTGATGATATATTGGCTGGCCGATATATGGATTTTTCCAGATAAGCCGATATAAAGGTGATGGACTACGATAAATTATGTTCACTGTTTGGGTGATGATCTTTGTTAAATGTGATTTTGCACCACCTAGAGGACAGTGTTACGAAAGGAATCAGTAGTAGAAAAATAGAACTTCGAATTGATCTTGCACAACCTAGTTAGCATCTAGGTGTTACAAAATGAAGTAGCAGAATGAAAATTTAACTGAATTGATGCATTTATATACTCAGTGTTTTAGTTGCTTCACATATTCAACGTGCTATTAAAAAGTAAATCGGCTTCAAATATCTACTTTTGACATTGACAATCGGATTTTTAAAAAATCGATATCGGCACTGCCATTTGAAAATCCTATATCGATCAACCTCTAATTCTTTCTGTATGTACGCATGTTATTTACCAACTGACGCTACAGATGGTTGTTTCCTTTCAAACTTAACTTGTTAGCGTACGTTAGTGAAGTCACGCACACTGTGATCACGCCATCTTTGATCCACTATGAAAGAAGACTTCAAATCAGTCCTTTCATCTATGTAGAACCACTTCAAAGAAGGAGCATTTAGGAACGGACATGTGACTTGTTGATCGTATTTAATTTTTTTGTCATGTGTTCTGTTAAGCACTTTGCTAAAGCTGCTCCGTTTTTTAATCGAATGGTAGGTACAGCTGCAGCCACAAGTATAACTTCGTTGGCAAAGCCTTCCACCCTATATAAAATGTATCCGTCTTTCACAAGTTTTGAGGGAGGCAAGATGGGACTTTGAAGTTGGAGGTGGGAGCTAGCTTTTTGTGATGTAGAAAAGCTAACGTTGGTTTTTGGAAAAGGGGCCAATCAACAAACTCATTGGATGCCATTGACAGTGATAGACAGCTAACCTGTTTTGACTCCGAGTCAAATTGGACTGGACATCTAGGGCAGTTAAACATCATCACTTTATGCCAGCCTTCCCATTTAAAATAAATTTTACATCTAAATTTTTTACACCTAAAGCTCTTAAGGGCTACAAGAGATAAAATAACGCAGAGGTATAATGATTAGGGATGTCCACGATAGGGCTGGGCGATATGGCCTTAAGCACGTATCACGATAAATTGAGCAGATTTACCTCGATAACGATAAATGACGATAAATTTACCCAAGCAGACTGTTATATAATTTGAAAATCAGAATCAATGCATGAAATACAGATTAACCGTTTGTTGTTGATTTATTTACCAGCTTTCAATTTAATATATTTAACAATTGTACATGCAGGCTAAACATTAAGTATACAAAAATTTATTGTAAAGAAAAAGAATCAAGTATGAACATTTAAAACAGCTTGTATGGCTTGAACAATGTACATTGTCAAAATCAATATGCCTGTGCAAACATGTCATTGTAACACAAATTCCTTACAGCTTGAACAGTACACTTCAAAAACACAACTTATTGTTAATGGCTGCTGTGACATAATTACTCAACACAAGTGTTTACTGCAAGGTTTCAGGTTTTTTTTTCCCCCAGTGCATTTTTTAATACATACACACTCACATTAAAGCTGCATTGATCTAATGACACAGAATTAAGCACATACAGAAAAATAGCTGGGGCCATTAAACAGTTATAATTTTCACTGTTAGATTGTACTTTATGCTGAATGCTTTACCATCACAAAAGCTATCAGAGAAATCACACACAGACAAGAGATACACAATAACGTGATAAACTAATGCCGCATTCCAGAGAAGTGGGAAGTCGGATTTATCCCGCTCGGATGGTACCAGTTCCGACCTCAAAGCGTTCCAAGCAAATGTAAACAACAAAGATGGCTGATCACGACGAGGTGTTTTTTATTTTGGCCATCCAAAGACATTTTGACCTCCAGCGAACCTGCCTTCCTATAAGTGATCGAGTAGTAGAGGAAAAACGACGGCTGGGTTATAGCCCACACTGTAAACTGCCTTTTTTTAAGTTACATCCTTTGCTGATGGTCAATATAAAAACAGCACAACAAAGATAATTCACTGTATGAGAAAAAAAATACATGGCGTCTCAAATAAACTTGATTTACTTCATTATTGTGTTATCATTCAATACGTTTTCATGAGCACCATTTTGTCCAGTGACGTCAGATTGAAACAACTTGGAAGCCGGGGTAGTTATTTTTTTCTCCGACTTCGCGACTTGGACCTCCCAGTTCGAGTGGCGTTCCAATGATATTTTCCTACTCGGAGGTCGGAAAAGTCCGACGTCCCACTTTTCTGGAACGCTGCATAATTGCTAGATGCAGTCCGAGACCAATCCACTCGTTAAGTTCAGCTGTTTCGACAAGTTTAGAGCCGCTATCCGACTCCATCACGTTCATTTGTAGCATTAACCGCTAGTGTTAGCCACTAGCGTTAGCCTGTGGCTTGGCTACCAGTAGAAACCATCCTCTTTGGAAATTGTGAGAACAAGGGAGGACAGCGGGTGAAAGCCTGTCTGGGTGCCGCCAAGAGTCTATTTAATGTCGGGTGAAAGTTTGGCGAACCTCCCTTAAGCAACACTCCATCACGTTTGCTTGTAGCGTTAGCCTACCGGGCTCGTTTGTTTGGCTTCCTGATAACCACGTGACTCCATACGTAAGCACACTGTCTGCTTTCTTAAAGGGGAATGAACATAGTCGAACAACAGAGTCAAAGCGGGATGAAAAGACTATATTTTCTTGTTTTATTAAATTACCGAATTTACCGTCATGGTCAAAATGATGTCGGTCATCGTAAAGAATTTCGGTACCGGTAAATTTTCGGTTTACCGCCCTGCTCTAGTCCACGATCCGTTCATATCATTAGAAACTGGACCCAAGCATGTTATTTTCAACATCAGAATCGAGTGGCATTGGCTCCCGCTACCGGCCATAGATGTTCAATCCGTTAGAAGTGGGAGGGTTGGCAACGAATAAACGAATGCTCATTCGCTGCCACCCTCCCAGTTCAAACGGTTTGGACGTCGACTAGTGATAAACTCATTCCAATTCAGAGCAGAAGCTTGTTTTTCTGTTTATTAGTTGTTTGTATAATATCCTAGAATGATTTCCTGACCAATGTATCGATAATTGTTGTATCGCCATATCGTCAGATCATCGTTATCGTGAGCTTTGTATCGCAAATCGTATCGTATCGTGAGGTACCAAGAGGTTCCCACTCCTAATCACCAGGTAACTTGAACTCTGGTGCAAAATATATGATTGGGACAACTCTCGTAAAAACTATTTCTTTTTAGAACAACTCACATTTGTCTAGCAATGCTAATGGCAGCAAATTAGTTAATTTACATTATGGAGTTGTGGCAATGTTGGTAGTGTTTATTGTATTTTACAGATTGAGAGACAAAGCAGTATTTCTGTGGATTTTCACTAGCAAGCTAGCACGCTAGCTTCCTTCTTTCATTCATTTTGCTTAGTGGCCCGGAGCGTTATAGTGAACTAATTTTTGCCTTCCTGCTTTAATGTCTGCTGCAGGTTAAGCGGACATACTCCCAGGGAACGTATCGGGCCGGCGCCATGCGCCAAGTCAGTCTGGTGGGCGCCGTTGATGAGGAGGTTGGCGACTACTTTCCTGAGTTCATCCAAATGTTGGAGGATTCTCCCTTTCTAGAGGTAGCCATTTATTCATCTTGGAGAACCGTTTCTTGTTTCTGGTCATTTTTTTCCATAAGAATTTAAACACCTACATTCATATTTATTCTGATAAGTTTCAACGTTGAAAATAACCCAACTTTTCAAACTTAAGATAAGTGTGTGCGACTGATTTCCTTCCTTGATTATCATATTTTTTTCACAGCGGACGCTGCCCTGGGGAACTTTTTCTAGTCTTCGGCTGCAGAGCCCGACCGAGAGCGACGACGGCCCCATCATGTGGGTCCGACCCGGGGAACAAATGATCCCCATGGCTGACATGCCCAAGTCTCCCTTCAAGAGAAAAAGGTGGGTTCCCCTTTATGTATATTTTACTTTTTTTTTTTTTTTTTTTTTTTTTTTTTTTTTTTTTTAAATCCCAAGTTAAAATGGTCTTTCATCATCCTATGGGCTGTATCCACAAGAACGATAAAGAGGAGAAAACTAAAAAAACTTTACCAGATGTCCATACCTTTGAGATGGAAACAGTGTTTTGGGGGGGCGGAAAAATCAAAATTCTAAAAATTCCTCTGGTTGAAAACGCAAAAAAAAATTTTTGTGTTGACAGCTGTCTGGAGGGTAGCCAAATAAAATAAACATTCTGTGAAAAATAAGAGAACAACTTCAACTGAAGAAAAAGTGCCAAAGAAATGTCTCATATAAATAAAATTAATTGAAATGAGCCAAAATGTCCATAATTATATAAAAAGAATAAGTCGCAAATAAATCACATTTGTACTAGTTACCCCAAAGGGCCAAAAGGGGTTGACAAAGCAATACAAATACAAGCAGGCAATTTATAGGACATGCCAATCCATTGACAGTCCCCAAGATGCAATTTGCTGGGCTTTTGCACACATTTTTTTATTTATAATTGTTTTATTACTTTTCTTAGTTACTATTTCTATCTGGTGACACATTATTTTTGATGAGTTTATAATTCATCATATTTCATTATTTGTGCACCATGAGTGATTAGGGGCTTCAGTTAACAAATCCCAAGCATCTTGGTTTAGCGATATCTGGAGGTCACTCTAAGCACAGTTGCTGTGCTAAGCTGTGACCAGCCCATCCACAAAGGCTCAGCATACGAAGTGCAAAACGGTGCCGAAATTTTGCAAAATTATTTTAAATGCTTTTATTGGTCGTGATTACTGGACAACTCTGGTTGCTTTAATGCTTTTATCAAAGAAAGTAAACATTTTACTAGGGCTGTCCCAAACGACTAATTTTCTCCCGATTAGTCAGCCGACTATTTTTACGATTAGTCGACTAATCTAATATTTACAGTTTTTTGATTATTATTATTTTTTTTTTTTTTTTATACTAATTTAGCAATGAAATTTTTGTTGACGCTTATCAATTCACAAAAACATATTGGAACACGTAAATTATTTATTTAATTACAAATAAACCCATAAATAACAATAATAAATCAAAAAATAAACAACGAGTTCAAATGCTGATAGAATTAACTAGTGCAAAAGAATGGAATGTAAACAGATTCAGAACACTGACTTCGCCTTTCCAACATGATTCAAAACAATTCTTAAAAAAACACCTCTCATTAATATTATAGTATAGTACTATATTTAATAGTATTATAATAATTATAATAATTATTCATTGCAATCAGATTTTTCATAAAGGGTGTCATTTTAAAGGTATTCTTAGTGTAGAATCTGAATTTTGAAGTATGTGGCATTAACTCCAGAAATCGCTATTTATATGAAGAACATGACATGCTTTTATTTTGAAATGTTCACCGGAAGTACGTTTGCTAAACCGCTAACTTCAGCTTTACACTCCGCAAAAAATGTAATTGCATGTAGTGTCAGTAATAGATTTTTTGGGTAATTTTTTTTCGTTTGCAAATGCTGTTAACCAGCAATTTCTACAGCGTCTTGATAAGAGAAAGGAAGTGGAGTCTCATATGCCATCAGCACGCACGCACCAATGTATGCACGCACGCACGTGCGCAGCGATAAAAGGCAGCCGTGAAAATTACCGGCCTCATTTTTATTTGCCGTGCGATAAATGGACTCGTTGCATATCGTGACAGGCTTAGCAACTTCAATAAAACATGTCGTTAGCTAGTTAGATGGACTTACAAATTGGGTGACGGCGCTTTAGGTGTTTATTCACGGCCGACATGCATCCAAGCTTGGCATTGAAAAGACAGGAAAAAAGTGTACCCTCCTTTGTTTCTTTGAAATAAGTCAATGTTTTGGACACTCTGGTGCGCTTTTTTGGCTTTGTGCCGCTTTCCCCGTTTGCATACAGAGCGTCCGACATTCTGAACTTTCCACGCATATATTTTTTTAACCCTTCATTAACCATCGACGGGATGTTTTGCTCGTCGACGGATTTACGTCATCGATGACGTCGACTATGTCGACTAGTCGGGACAGCTCTACGTTTTACTTATTTGTTCATCCGTTTTTTAATCGAATGGTATATACAGCTGCAGCCACAAGTATAACTTGGTTGGCAAAGCCTTCCACCCCTATATAAAATTTATCCGTCTCTCACCAGTATTGAGGAAGGCAAGATGGGACTTTGAAGTTGGAGGTGGGAGCTCACTCTTTGTGATGTAGAAAAGTTAACATTGGTTTTTGGAAAAGGGGCCAATCCACAAAATAACTTGATTATTTTTGTCGACAATGCCACATATTTAGGTTCAATAAGTTGAAAAGCCATCATTTGGGGTCATTAATATTGGTGTTGCGTCGCAGGTCCACCAACGAGATCAAGAACTTGCAGTACCTGCCCAGAGCCAGCGAGCCCCGCGAGATGCTGTTCGAAGACCGGACACGAGCCCACGCCGATCATATCGGTCAGGGCTTCGAGAGACAGACCACGGCTGCCGTGGGCGTGCTCAAGGCCGTGCGCTGTGGAGAAGAGTGAGTAAACATTGTACATTTCCACTAGAATTTTTCGTTGATTACTGTTTAACCAATATGTTGTAGAGCTGAAACGAATACTCGAGCAACTCGAGTAACTCGAGTTTAAAAACTGATCCGAGTAATTTTATTCACCTCGAGTAATCGTTTATTTTGACAGCTCTAAGCATCACGTTTTGCTCGTACTACTTTTAATGCGGGACAACGCGCTGATGTCACGTGCGGGGAGGAAGAAGGGGGAAAAAAAAACTTACTGCAGCTGAAAGCCGCTACAAGCGACGCCGACGTTGTTAAATACTAGCCCGCACGATGCTACTTGCCGTTAGCGTCTGCTGCGTCTCATAAAGATCACATGTATGTTGACCTAGATGCACCATATCCGACTCGGCCGCGTCTGGGCAGCGTTAGCAAACAGCCGCCATCTTAAAGCAGTAGAGCGCTAAGCGCTAATAAAGAGCTATAAGCGCTAATAAATAAGATTAACGTTACTGTCATTACTAGCTCACGTAACGTTAGCCCTGCGGAGGGCTAGGTTTCTATTAATTATGACCACTGTCGATGCGTGGCTAACATGTCTTACATACAGGCTTTAACATAACTTAGCATTGTGGAGTGATGAGGGTGTAAAATAAAAACTCAATAATGCTAACTATCAATTTTAGCTCAGTAGTCATTGCTGGATAAAACACCAAGTAGCACTGGTCCCTAATGTGCTCCAATACAGCCTGTATCATACATTTATTTTGAACGCTGCAAAAACTCAAAATCCTAACAGGACTTACAGTTTAGACTAACTTAAAACTTAACTAGAACTTAAAAATGGCTTGACACCAAGAGAAATTCAATTGAAACACATGGGAAAAAAGTGATGTGTTTTATCAAGCGTAACGGCATTTTTAAGGTAAGATATTTACGTATATATATATAAGATCTAAAAAGTTTTTCGAGTGAAAGCAGTGAATTAGTCTTTTTTTTTTAATTCTAGTTACAGTTTGAGATGCAATTGTTGGCTGTTTTCAACAATATACATTGAAAATAAAGACATTGATTGACTGAAAATGGTTCAAGATTTGATGAAATGTCTTGTTTTCTCATGTATATTTAAAATTGCTCTTCACCTAAAAATATATTTGTTTTATCCGATTACTCGATTAATCGATAGAATTTTCAGTCGATTACTCGATTACTAAAATATTCGATAGCTGCAGCCCTAATATGTTGTCCAACTCCAAAGTCCCATCCCGATATATGTGGTTGTAGACTTAACATATTATTGCTGAATGTATTGTAATGTCCGACTGGATGCTTTAATTATGAAGAGGGGACAATGAATTACAAATACAGGCAGGCGATCATAGGACACGTGGATTAAAGTGTAGTATTGTCGAAATGGTGTTCGACTTATTTATTCAGTTAAGGTAAATCAACCTATTTTCTTTAATTGGACATTTATAGTGACATTTCAGTGTAAATATATTTCAATACAATTGGACATTTATAGTGACATTTCAGTGTAAATATATTTCAATACAATACAACAATAACAGTAATAAACAATACGTTACGATGTATGAGACTTACGCAATTTCGACTTAACGACTTCCTTCACTTTTGACAATTATTAAGCTGTAACACATATTATGTACACATATGTTCAAAACAACACACATTTTAACAATAAAACATTTGACACGAAACAATTGGTGTTCTAACGTCCATCTAGTCTGATCATATGTAAATTTAGTAGATTAAATTAGCCTAATTTGCCTAAAAAAAGTCAGCTATCTTAAATGCTACGAATGCTAACGTATTAACAATTCTTATAGCAAATCGCTCAGACGTAAATCCACAAACTGTAGCTGTAAACTTAATTACAATTGTGTACACAATCATATATTAGCTGAAACAACCTAGAATCTGCTCCTCAGTCATAAGGCGTCAGTCCACTCGGACCCAACAAGTGTTTCCTCCATCATTGAACAAAATACAATACTATTGGACTTTTCAAATAGTTATTCAGGGGTACTTAAAGGGTTAATTCCGATTTACGCGGAAACTTTGTTTACGCCGCCAGCGTAGGAACGGAACTCGTTAGTATCTCGGGGACTACGTGTATGCTATTGCAGACCAATTGCATGACTCGAATGCTCGCCGACAGCCTCAAACTTGAAATCACATTCTCTCTGTTTCCCGACTTCTTAAGGTGGACTAGAACCTTTCTTCATGACTCCCAACTCTGGGTACCTCTTGATATGATACGATTTGTGGTAAAAGGCTCACAATAACTATTATCTCACAATATGGCGTTTCGTGGCAATTTTAAACTTTTTTTTTTTTTTTTTTGTAATCATTTTGCAAGGAAAGAATTCCTGAAGTCATATATGGAATCAAATGGCATTTTTAGAACATTTGATTGTATTATTGGAGTCGTGCTGCAGAATTTTTGTCTTTTGTGCTCATGTTTGTGTTTTTTTTTTGTTGTTGTTGCAGGAGCGACACACCTGCGCGCATCACCAAAGATGTGGTGTGCTTTCACGCTGCCGATTTCCCAGATGTGGTCATGAGGCTGCAGCTGGACCTCCACGAGCCACCGCTGTCTCAGGTGCGTTAACAAAAACGACACAAATTGGGTGAAGATGATAGGAATCCAATCACGTGGTTCTTAAAGATAAGATGGAACATCTTTTAAAGAGTTTATCACTAGTAGAGATCCAATTCATAGCCTCGAATGAATACGCTGCCACCCTCCCAGTTCAAATGGTTTGGACGTTTAGCGGTGTCAATGGCAGCTAATGGGAAAATATATATCATCTAACACAAAAAGGGTTTTGGAGGATATCTTTGTGCGGTTAGGTATTGTACCCATCACCTTATCAAAAGTATATAAATGCATTCAAGTTTCTCAAACACAAACATCTATATACAATTGGAAAAGATTGATAGTGATTTTTTTTAAGTCTTTTTATTGACAAAAAACTAGTTCAGTTCAATTTTTTTTCAGGCATGCCACTCAGTTCCCCCTTGAACAAGACAAAGGGATACATCATACACAACGTTACAAAGCCCACTCTTCCGCTGTTTGCGCTGTCAGCCTGTTACCTTTCCCAACTCGCCGACTAATCCGAAGAAAACAGCGAGAAATCTGGTCCATGTTCTTCCTCGAGTTGATGAAATAATGTATTGCCTTGCGCTAAATTTAGTTTTCGATTCATTCTGCACGTTTCAAAGTCGCTCGCTCAATCCAACAGGCCGTCGCTAACTACCTCGCCTCCCTGTCCTTTGTTGGTACCTCGCTTGGCAATTTATTAAAAATGTTCACATTACGTCCGACCTTCTTGACCTCATAATGGCTCCTGGGATATGTAGTATTTCGTGGTGCTTTCGGTTTTGAAAAGGACAAGGAATTACGCAAATATGCTGTAAACACATGGTCCTTGAAGTGTTTTAATGCTTATTTATGAGTGCAATAAAACTTTAAAACTCAAATGACATTATGTCCCATTTTACTTGGTCAATTGACTTCAAGTAAAAACGGGCGAGGACCTCAACTTCCGCACTTTCAAATGAGATCAACGAGCGGCACGTGGGTGACGTAATTACAGCGTGATGAGGTTTCAAAGATGATATGCGTAATTTTGTCGCCGCCGACACATTTGATGTTAAAGGGTTAAAAAATACAATACTTTTGGACTATTAGATAGTTATTTTGTAAGGGTGTAACGATACATGTATTTGTATTGAACCGTTTCGGTACGTGGTGCTCTGTTCGAAACGGAGGCGTACCGAACGAGTTACTGACGTAATGTAACCCTTACTTATCGAGGCTGTGAGTCGATCGGGTTAGTTTCTTTGTGTAGATTATATTTACTCCGTCTTCTCTACTATAATGAGGACCAACATGGTAGGACAGTATATAACCCAGAAACGTCAAAGGCACGACAACGTGGCCGCCGAGAGAACGCAGTGAAACGCGACTGTTAAAGTCGAGCAGCCAATGCACACCAGTCGCAGTGCGGCTGCGTGTTAAACGCGTCCCAAAAGCTGCTCAACGCGACGCACGCGAAAAGAACAGCAGAGTTTATTATTTGACGCGAGAAGCGACCCTCCTGCATCAATACTACTACCGGTAGCTAGGATCTGGCAGACCAGAAGTCACTCGTGTAAAAATACGGTGGAACTAATATGCAATCGTAATTTACTTTTTGACTCCATCAGATCTCTTGTGTGGCAGATCAGGGCACAGTTGACTTGTCTTTGTTGACTTACTGCCTGTCTTCTCTGCTATAATGATAACCAACGCGGCCCTGTGTTCAATACAAAACCCTCCTACCACAACAAAACAAGTGGGAACTAATATTCACATAGGAACTAAAGTTATATAACATAAAATATACAATATAAATGAATTAGTGCTGTCAAACGATTAAAAAATTGAATCTAGTTAATCATATGTCAACTGTGTGATTAATCAGGATTAATGACATTTCTCTCGGGATGAATAAAGTTGCTCTTCAGGAAAAAAAAAATCTACGAAAATACTAGGCCTGTCGCGATAACAAATTTTAGTGGGCGATAAATTATCTCATAAGTTATTGCGATATGCGATATTATTGCGCCCCCATATATAGAAAAAAAAATTTTTTGAGCGTTTATTTACTTATTGTCATCATCATCGGTATCATTGACGGTTGCCAGATGTGATATGAGCAACCCGGAAAAAACAAAGAAAAGATAGGGCTGACGAGAGAAGAATATGCTTATCAAGTCCTGTCCCCTTTTAACCGATTTTCAATAACACAGTGAGAATACAGTATATATTAATAGATCAAGTACACCCATTTGAACGCAATAAATGTTTACTTTTAAATTAAAAAATACCTTTTAAGAAATCACAACTAAAAACAATAGACCATGCCTCTTTCAAGTAAAAGACAACAATAATAATACCGCACAGAAACACATAATAAATGTTTTTTTTTTTCAAGAAAAAATAAAATTGCACTTAATAACTGAAGCATTTAGGCATATAGGTATAAAGTTGCAGTCACAGTAATTGCACTTCAACAACAACAGAGAAAAATAGACTAATTAAGTAGCAGTAACAAAAATTTGGCTCCCAAAGGTATCAAATATCATTTAACAGAGGTAAAACGGTCTCATTTCTTCAACAATGTAGCGGAATTCACTTTCCGTGAGGGAACGCTATTTTGCGCGGTGTCGTCTGTATTTCTCACATCAAGCGAATACCTCTAATTGTCAATTAACGTGACGAAGAGGCTCCGCTTGTTGCGATGCCGTTTTCTTACTAAGCAGTGAAAACTGGAGAGGATAATAGTGTTTCAAATGAGCATGTAGATTTATTCTGTTGGCCATCTTTGTTGAAACAACCTCCAAAAACATTTTGCAGACTGGTTCGTCCTCTTCCTCATTCCGCTCGCTCATTGCTGTGCGCCGACAGTGCACTCGGCCCTGCCTCCATCCATTCAATGACGTTCACTCGAACTCAAATGTATAAAACGAACATACCCAGAAGTCAATAAAACAGAGTGGCACAAGGAAGCTGAACTTTAAACAGCGCTGTCAAGCACATCTGCCACACATCTGCCGCAAGCGCGTGCGTCGTGCGCGCGCACGCACTTACGCGACAAACGCGCGCACGTGCACGCGAGGCGATAAATCGCAGCACGAAAATTACCGGCTTCATTTTTATATACCGCGCGATAAATGGAATTATTGCATATTGCGACAGGCTTAGAAAATACTGTAATTGACTTAAAATTTGTTTGAAGATGAAATGTATAATGTATGAATGAATTAATACTTAACCAAATTGAGTTTTAAAATTTTATTTAACAACTTAGATCGTATAAAATAAAAAATAAATTGTCTGTATTACACAGCAAAGAGTTTTAACAGATTAAAGTGCCTCAGACTGACAATGGCATATTATCCAAAATTAACTTCCAATTTACAGAGCAGACAAGCACAATACAGTAACAATAGCTAGTGTTTCAAAAAATGTGTAAACAACTTGTCTGTTAAATTGAACATTTCACGCAATTAAATGCAGCATTTGCAGTTTCACACTAAATGGCCTGAAAGCTGTGTGAGATATAAAAAAAAAATAAATAAATTGTCCATTTTCACACACTTAACTGTAAAACATTACACTAAACTGTGTGTAAAGGTGTTTAGAAACACTGCTTAAGTTATCCGGTCATACTCTATATTTTTTCAACCAACTGCTCAGGCAAACTAGCTTGTTGACATTTTCAGATAACAGAGCAGACCTTTTCTTTTGAACAGTGTGCCCTGTCAAAGAAAACAGTCTCTCGCAAAGAACGGTTGTGGCAGGTGTGACCAGATACTTTTTTTGCTAGGTGGGCCAGCTTACTGTGGGCACCATTGTGCGCAGACCACCACTGTATTTGACATGAGTCCATGCTGGCACTGCCTTGTACCTGTCTAGTGGTTTGTCATTGGTTGTTGTTGTTTGTTGTCATTGGATTTTCAAGGCCCTCGTCTTCGACTATGTTAATGGGTCTACACCAGGGGTCGGCAACCTATGACACGCGTGTCAGCACTGGCACGCGAAGGGTTAACCAGTGACACGCGAGGGCATGGCAAAAAAAAAAAAAAAAAAGCGTGTTATGTTCATTGTCGGTTGTATCTTTATCACTTGCTGAAGCGCCCCATCTTGTGGCCGTTTTATTTATTGGTTCTAAAACAGTACAAGAAAAATGCAAATAGGAAGTTCTTCAAATGGGATTCAGTGTGTTACATGGCAGCTCCACTCTCACAACTTGAGTGGCATTTGTGTTCTTTAGAGCAACGTCTGTGAGTATTTTGTTGTCAAATTGAGAATTACACTCTTTATATTGTCTTTAGGTTGCATGTTTGAGGGGAAATGTGTTTGATATTTCTAATTAAGAACTACTGAATACAGGCAAATTGTGTTTGCATATATGGATGGCATTTTTGTTATTTGCAGCATTGTTGCCGATTGCATGTATTTTTTCATTGTTTTAGTTTCATAAAAAAGAAAAGACACAGATAAAGGATTACTGAAAACATCCGGAGTGTGAACCTTTTCATGTTTAGCTGTTTGGATAGCGGAAGCGAGCCCATTTACAATGTGCCTTTTTACCGGAAATTAAGGCATTTTCAGTTGCGCGCCCTGTTATTTAGGGGCTTTACGGGACCGCCCCTCTCACCCACTCAGCCTGTGGCGTTATATGCGAGCAATAATTGATTTTGAGCACACCTCCAGCTCTTCCCCAATTTCTCGACTCCTGCGCTTGTCGGATTTTTTTTCTCTGCGCGTTTAATTCAGCCCACACTGCTAACATGTTACGAAGCCGACCAATCAGAGAGCTGGCGGAAGTACACTGTGTTACCAATTGCACTTTTTGGTAATTGCAACTCTGCACCGTAGGGTGTAGTGGACAGGCGATTAACGTGGCTTGTTGTCGTCGATTCGCCCGGTGCTTATTACTTCAGAGAGGTGGTGATGTGGCGCTCTTCGCACAACTCTCTCTCAACACCTTGCTCCTTGCCTCTCTTTTTCTCACGCTTAACTAGTAAGCTGGTCATACTGTAGGTGACAGCGGCCCCTTGGGGGTGCCGGTAACAACTGGTTGGCTGGTTACTTCCGCTTGCTCTGTGCATTATGCCTCGGGAGCGTTGTGTGTGTGTCGCATAACAAGTGTCAAACGCAACTACGAGACGAAACATGAAATTCATGGAAAACAGGGCCAGGGATCACATTAAGGTCTTTTGTATTTGTTATATAAAATCTAAAATTGTGCATAGAATTCACTGTTAGTGAAAAAGACAAAGTAGTCGCCTGACTTTGAAGGTTAAAACAGCCCGCTCTGTACTGTGAGAGACCTGCACTGAGAATCACGCTTGTTCCCCTTTTCTTGCTGGGTTGTGTGTGTGTGATATGTTTACATAAGATGATGCTCAAGTTTTGATGTTTTCTACAATATACTTTTATTTTTTAGTTATTTGTTAAAGAAGAATGGTAGTTGTAAGATTTCAACGTATGTTCATGTTGTTTTCTTTGGAGCAAAATTACAGCTCTGTTGGATATAAAAATTCGGATGTGCGTCATTAATCTTGGTGTGGCACACTGATTGACAAGAAAATTTGAAAGTGGCACGCCACACCAAAAAGGTTGCTGACCCCTGGTCTACACTCTACAGTCTCTGGCTACCCATGTAGCGATAGCAGTAGTCAACCTACTTTTTGTTGGCAAGTCCGAGTCCGCACTCTGCCAGTGTAGCTTGATGATTGCGGCTTGTTCCCACAGTGTTAGCACTAGCAAAGATATGCTTTGCCCGGTGGTGGTACTTTAGGCTGGTTGAGCTTCGATCGAAGGACAGTTCATTACATCAGTATGTGCACACAACTTTGGTTTTATCCAGATTTCCATTAGGCGGCTTTTTAAAACGGAATTTGGTCGTCATCCTCATTCATCCTCACTCATCGTGGCTGGCTGCACTGCCGCGCAGGGAATGTAAACATCAGCGTGTGGGACTATGGGAGGCAGTTGTGGCCAAACTTAGTGTGAGAGGTAAATTGCGTTATTTTTTTTCAATGCGTTAATATTTCCAGATTAATCGTGGTCGTTAACGTGTTATTGTTGACAGGCCTAAAATGAATACTACATCACATTTGTAAAATATAAACACATAATAAAATAAATAATAGCTCCCTTAAATCAAATAAATTGAAATGAGCTAAAACACCTGTAATTAAATAGTAAGAATAATAGACAGATCCTGCTTACACAATTAAATGTATTAATTTCTGTTTGGCGCTTTAACTTGAGAAAATCCACCAATAAAGCTTTTGAAAACCGTTCATAAGAAAAAAAAAATGATTCATTGAGGCATTTCATTTGTAAAATACATGTTAAAATCGTTGTCATTGGGATTGCTTTTCCCTTTAGCACAGGACTTTTTTCTTCTTTCTTTCAGAAAGAAAGCTGACCAATACTGTAGTCTGAAAGGCAAATTGTTGTTGGATTATCGTTAAATATCCGCTACTTTTTGAGCAGAATTCTAGCTTTGTGTAGGCTAATGTTCCTATTGTCGAAAGCACAAAGGTGCGTAATAAACAACTAGCACATTTATATTTTGCATTTTGTTTTCTTACTGTACCGAAAATTAACCGAACCGTGACCTCAAAACCGAGGTACGTACCGAACCGAGATTTTTGTGTACCGTTACACCTCTATTATTTTGAGATTTAGGTGAACTTAAAGGGCTAATTCCGATTTACACTGAAATTAGGGTTATGTCGCCAGCGTAGGAGCGGAACTTTTTTGTAACCTGGGGACTATCTGTATTTACAGTGGTGGCAGAGAGTTGGGGTTGTTCAAGTCTCCCTTGATGGCGGGGGAGCATAACAGAAAATAATTTAGAAGCACTGCTTTAACCCTTTAACACCGAACGTGTCGGCAGCGACGCGTTCACACATATCGTCTTTGAAGCTTCGTCACGCTGTAATTACATCACCCACGTGCCGCTGATTGGTCTCATTTGAAAGTGCGGAAGTTGATGTCCACACCAGTTTTTATTTGAGGTCAATCGGCCAAGAAAAACGGGAGATAATGTCATTTGAGTTTTATAGTTTTATAGCACTCATAAATATGCATTAAAACGCTGCATGGACCATGTATCCATCTCCATATTTCCATCATTTCTTGTCCTTTTTCAAAACCGAAAGCAGCACAAAAGACTACTTATCCCAAGAGTCGTTGTGATGTCTAGAAGGACGAACCGAATGTGATCATTTTTAATAAATTTCCGAGCGAGGCGCCAACTATTGAAAGGGAGGCATGCGAAGCAAGCAACAGCCGGTTGGTTTGAGCGAGCGACTTTGAAACGTGCAGAATAAATCTCAAACTACATTTAGCACAAGCTAATGCATTATTTCATTAACTCAAGGTAGAAGATGAGTCGTATTTGTCATTGTTTTCCTCTGATGAATCGGCGTCTCGGCGAGTAGAAGTGACAGTAGCGCGCGAACGGCAAAAGAGTAGGCTGTGTGACGTTGTGTGTGACGCAGCTCTGTGACCTGTTCAAGAAGAAGCTTTATTGAGTGCGCAAAAAAAGAAAAAAGAAAAAAAAAACTTTACTGGGTCGCATGCCTGAAAAATTTGAATGTAACTACTTGTCAATATTTTTTAAAACACTTTTTTTCAATGTTATATATATTTTTTCTTCACTATAATCTTTTCAATTTTTATGTAGATGTGTGTTCGAGAAGCTTGATTGCATGTACGTATATGCTTTTGATAAGGTGATGGGTACAACACCTAACTTCACAAAGAGATATCTTCCAAACCCTTTTTGTGTTAAATGATATACAGTATATAATTTTTTTCTCTCACTATTTTGCACAGTATATAACCTGTTTTGACCATAGTATGTGTAAAGGCCAAAAACGCCTATGACCATACCTGCTGTTTGTGTTGAATTGTCAAACATAAAACTATTCAATCTTATTTTTTTCGATGTAATGTTTATCCTAACAAGTTGAATAAATATTATCAAGCTTCAAAACGGTTGGTCGAGCATGTTTGGTTGTCAATGGGGCGTCAACATTACAAATTTTGAAAAAAGATTTTGGGATTTTTTTGTCTTTTTGGGTCCAAAATGTGGATTATAATTGGTCAGTGAAGAAAACAAGTTTAGACATGAAGTTCAAGGTGCCCTGAAAAAAGGGACCCAATTTGGCCATTGTAAACAATCTGTTCTTTGAAATATAAAGGCAACATCAAATGCATGCAAATTCGGCCAAAATAGGCTTAGGTATTAAAGGGTTAATCTATGAACACTGCTACTGCGGTTATTTCAACCTTTGCCATGTGTCTGCAGTGCGTTCAGTGGATCGACGACGCCAAGCTGAACCAACTGCGGCGCGAGGGCATCCGCTACGCCCGCATCCAGTTGTACCACGACGACATCTACTTCATCCCCCGGGGCGTCATCCACCAGTTCAAGACGGTGTCAGCAGTCTGCAGCTTGGCCTGGCACATCCGCCTCAAACAGTACCACCAGAACGACGTCGAGGAAGAGGAGAAAGAGGAGGACGAGGAGATGACGTGCGCGGCCAGTGACGTCGGGCTACAGATCAAAGAGGAGGAGCTCGAGGAGAAGGTGGTGAAACTGGCGGAGGAGCTCCCCTTACCGCGGCTGTGTAAGGAGGAAGAGGAGTCGGAAGCGCTCGTGGTGGAGGAGGTGAAAAAAGAGGAGGAAAGGTGTCGAAGTGAAATCCAGGAGGACCTCAAAACCATCAAGAAGGAGAAAGTGCGATGGGAGGAGGACAGGACTGAAGGAGAGAAGGAGAGAATTAAAGAGGATGAGAGGAGTAAAGAGGGAAAACCTCAAGAAGATGAGAAGAGTAAAGAGGAAAGGGAGAGGACGAAACAAGACCGAAGTAAAGAGGAGAAGGAGAGAAGGCCTCCGGAAGACGACAAGACTAAAGAGGAAAGGGAGAGGACGAAACCAGAGAGGAGTAAAGAGGAAAGGACTAAAGAGGAAAAGGAGAGGAGTAAAGAGGTGAAAGAAAGGACTAAAGAGGAGAAGGAGAGGAAAGATAAGAGCAAAGATCGGGAACGGAAGCACCGGCTAAAGGAGAAAGAGAAGCTAAAGAGCGACGGAACGGCACTCGCGAGAAAGAAGGAAAAGGAGGCATCGGGCTGCGGCGGCGTCTCCCTTTTGTCTCTAAACGCCCGTCCCGAGGAGACGCGGGACAAACACAAGTCTTCGCAAGGGAAGAAGGAGAAAAGCGGTCAGCGGACCGACAACAAATCCTCGCTCAATAAGCCCCCAATCCCGAGGCGGGACGGCAAAAAAGAGGAGCCCAAGAAGACCCCCAGGACTCTCATCACTTTCGATCTCTTCAAGCCCATGGAGGCCCACCAGACGGTGGCGCTGTCTTTTAAAACTCACCACGCCAAGTCCGCCGACGGCCGGACGCTGCAGGTTCCTTTTAAAGGGAGCAAAGTCAAAAGCGCCGACTCCCAAACGCAGCAGCTCAAGCAGACGCTCAAGACACACAAAGATTTCCTGCTATGAATGTCCAACGTTTTCGGGGTGAGCATTCCGCACACACGCACGTTATTTGGGGAGGAATCTGCGCCGTTGACGGCCACGGACGTCCGATCCATTTTGACTAGAAGAGGCGAATGAACGTTCTTCCAGTCAAAATGGATTAGATGTCCACAGCCGTCAAAAAAAATTTTGTCTTCAAATTTCAACTCAAAACTCGATGCACTCCCAACATAATCGAACGGAGGAAGAATGTCTTTTTTTGTTGTTGTTTTTAATTTGGTCCGTGAATGTACCGACGGTGTCATTCAGTGCCTACGCACTACTTTTAGTTTTTGAGTTTTAAACCAACCAAGTAAAGGTACGACAAACACACAATCATGATGACACAATACTGAGCTTCTACTGAATCTTGTTTGACGTTTTTTTTTTAATTTTCGGGAGGACACTACGCAAAAATGCGTTTTTTTTTTTTTTTATCGGTCGGAACTTCCAAGTTACGACGGAGTATTAGGACTAAACAAAGAAGAAAAAATGGGATTATGAGAATGAAGTCATAATATTATGAGATTAAAGTCGTGATATTGCACAAATGAAGTCATGTCGTAATACTATGAGGAAACAAGTTGTAATATGACAATAAAGTCATACATGGTAATATTACGAGATTAAAGTCAATGTTAGCTTTTTTATTATTTATTAGTAATATTACGTAGTTATATAACATGACTAGGGCTGCAGCTATCGAATATTTTCGTATTCGAGTATTCGACTGAAAATTCTATGGATTAATCGAGTAATCGGATAAAACATTTTTTAGGTAAAGGGCAATTATAAATATGCATGACCATCAATGTCTTTATTTTCGATCTACATTGTTGAAAACAGCCAACAATTGCATCTCAGATGTGACTAGAAAAAAAAAAAACAAATTTACACAAATTCACTTCTATTAAAAAAAAAAAATCTTATTTCTTACCTAAAAATGTCATTACGCTTGATAACACACATCACTTAAAAGTTGGGTGTTTTTCAGACGTGTTTCAATTGAAGTTCCATTTGTGTCAAGCATAGACTTCATAATGTATTGACGGCACACGGGGTGCGGGGCCAATTAATAGGGGGCCTGCATTGTTGGCGAGCCCGTTAAAGCTGACAGAGTGGAATTGCAGACAAAGAGCTTTTTCTGTTGAAAATTCTCGTGAATAAATACTTAAATCCCTGAATTCTTTATAGATATGGACGTAAAACAGTCTCGATTCTTGGTAAAAAGCAAAAAAAAAACAAAAAAAAACGTGCATTTAGCATTTATTTGACGTAAATATTGCGAACTATGATGCTAGTCAGTTAGCAAATGTAGCGGCAGCCTTATGAAAACATAGCTTTTCCGGTGAAAATTCATGTGAATAAACGCTTAAATCCCTGAATTCTGTTTAGATATGGACGTAAAACAGTCTCGATTCTTGGTAAAAAGCAGGGAAAAAAAAGAAAAGTGCAGTTAGCACTTATTTTACGTAAATATGTTGAACTACGATGCTAGTCTGTTAGTCAATGTGGCGGCAGCCTTACAACAAAGAGCTTTTTACGTTGAAAATTCTTGTGAATAATTGCTTAAATCCCCAAATTCTTATACAAATGTACTAAGGCTGTCAAAATTATCGCGTTAACGAGCGGTAATTAATTTTTTAAATTAATCCCGTTAAATTATTTGACGCCATTAACGCACAAATGCCCTGCTCAAACAGATTAAAATGACAGCAGAGTGAAAGCTGTGCTTGTTGTGTTTTTTGGAGTTTTGCCGCCCTCTGCTGGCGCTTGGGTGCGACTGATTTTATAGGCTTCAGCACCCATGAGCATTGTCTAAGTAATTATTGACATCAACAATGGCGGGCTACTAGTTTATTTTTTGATTGAAAATTTTACAAATTTTATTAAAACGAAAACATGAAGAGGGGTTTTAATATAAAATTTCTATAACTAAAATTTATCTTTTAAGAACTACAAGTCTTTCTATCCATGGATCGCTTTAACAATGTTAATAATGGTATTGCCATCTTGTTGATTTATTGTTATAGTAAAGAAATACAGTACTTATGTACCGTATGTTGAATGTATATATCCATCTTGTCTTATCTTTCCATTCCAACAATTTACAGAAAAATATGGCATATTTTATAGATGGTTTGAATTGCGATAAATTGCGATTAATTAATTTTTAAGCTGTAATTAACTCGATTAAAAATTTTAATCGTTTGACACCCCTAAAATGTACGTAAAACAGTCTTTGATCTTTTTAAAAAGATTATTAAGCAATTATTTTACGTAAATATGTTCAAAATGCATGCATGGTACGAAAAATATAATGATTACCTTGAATCCTCGAACAAATCACTCCTGAGACAATCCCACCTGTTTGTAGGCGGTATAGCTTTTGTAGTTTTTCAACCTAAATCCGGTGTCGGATCACTGCATGTCGCTGCAATCGACTGCGAATAACTGAAGCGGAGTGTGGGGTGGCCCCCTACTTGAAGGCGTAGCCTAGTGTATGTGGAATGTGACCGGTCAATATAATTATGAAGTCTATGTGTCAAGCTATTTTTAAGTTCTAGTTAAGTTTTAAGTTAGTCTAAATTGTAAGTCCTGATAGGATTTTGAGTTTTTGCAGTATTCAAAATAAATGTATGATACCTGCTGTATTGGAGCACATTAGGCACCAATGCTACTTGGTGTTTTATCCAGCAATGACTACTGAGATAAAATTTAAAGTTAGCTGTATTATGTTTTTATTTTACACCCTCATCACTCTACAGCGCTGTGTTTTTACAGATTAAATCAAGCCTGTGTGTAAAGACACGTTAACCACGCATCGAAAGTAGTCATAATTAATGGAAACCTAGCCCGCCTCAGGCTAACGTTACGTTAGCAAGGTACAGTAATGTTAATCTTATTTATTAGCGCAGTGAAGTCTACTGCTTCAAGATGGCGGCTGTTTACCAACGCTGGTGAGTCTGTCATTTCGCATCTATTTCCATATGTATTGGTTTGAAAAAGTATCTGAACCTTTTGGAATTTCTCACATTTTTGCGTGATCTGATCTTTGTCAAAATCACACGGATGAAAAAACAGTGCTTTAACTAAAACCACCCAAACATTTATAGGTTTTCGTATTTTAATGAGGATAGCATGCAAACAACGACAGAAGGAGGAAAAATAATTAAGTGAACCTTCTGCCGTAGGGGACTTAAAGAGCAATTGAAACCTATTTTTTACCAAACATTTTAAGTCAGGTGTGTGCTCAATCACAGATGAGTGGTTTAAAGCTGCCCTGTCCACTATAAAACATACCTGGTAAGAAATGTCTTGATGAGAAGCATTGTCTGATGTGCATCATGCCTAGGTCAAAAGAGCTGTCTGAAGACCTGTGATGAAGGATTGTTGATTTGTTTAAAGCTGGGAAAGGATACAAAACCATCTCTAAAAGTCTTGATGTTCATCAATCGACAGTCAGAGAAGTTGTCTACAAATAGAGAGAGTTTGGCCGTCCACCAAAGATGATGCCAGGAGTCAGTGCAGAATACTCAGAGAGGTAAAAAAGAACCCTAGAGTGTCAGCTAAAGACTTACAGAAATCACTGGCACGGTCGATATCCCTGTGCACACATCAAATCTATGTAAAACTATGACCAAGAATGGTGTTCATGGGAGGACTCCACGGAGGAAGCCGTGGCTGTCTAAAAAAACATTGTTGCTCGTTTAATGTTCGCAAAAAGGCACTTGGACACTCCACAGAAGTTTTGGCAAAATATATTGTGTGCTGATGAAACCAAAGTTGAATTGTTAGGGAGTAACACACAACATCATGTGTGGAGGAAAAATGGAACAGCTCACCAACATCAACTTGTCATCCCTACCTTGAAGCATGGTGGAGGGAGCGTCATGATTTGGGGCTGTTTTGCTACTTCAGAGCCTGGACCACTTGCAGTCATTAATGGAAGAATTTATTCAAAAGTTCATCTGGTCATTTTGCAGGAAAACCTGAGGCCGTCTGTCAGAGATTTGAAGCTAAAAAGAGGATGGATGCTGCAACAAGACAATGATCCAAAACCAGAAGTAAATCAACTTCAGAATGGTTTCAGAAGAACAAAATCCACGTTCTGGAGTGGCCAAGTCCAGACTTGAACCCCATTAAGATGCTGTGGCGTGACCTAAAGATTCATTCCAGACATCCCAGGAATCTGACTGAACTAGCAGTTTTGTCGAGAAGAATGGGCCAAGATTAGTCCTGATCGATGTGCCAGACTGATCTCCAGCTACAGGAAACGTCCGGTTGAAGTTACCACAAAATATTAAATGTGATGATTAACTTACTTATTTTTCCCCCCTTCTGTCATTGTTTGCATACTATCCTCATTAAAATATGAAAACCTATAAATGTTTGGGTGGTTTTAGTTAAAGCAGACAGTTTCTTCATCTGGGTGATTTTGACAAAGATCAGATCACATTTGATGGTGATTTTATGCAGAAACGTGAGAAATTCCAAAAGGTTCAGATACTTTTTCATACCATTGTACATGTGATATCTATGGGAAGCATCAGACGCTACCACCGTAGCATCATGCGGGCGTAGTTTGTAGCAATGTTGGCATAGTTTGTAGGTACAGTATCGGTGCGTTGTCCCGCATTAAAAGTAGTCCGGGCAAAACGTGATGCTTAAAGCTGGCAAAATTAAATGATTCTTCAAGGCGAATAAAATTACTCGGATTAATTTTTAAACTCGAGTTACTCGAGTATTCGTTTCAGCTCTAGTTAAGACGTTTTCTCGTAAAAATGTTACTTTTTTCTCGTGATTTTACAATTTAACTCTTAAAACCTACAATAATATTACGTAAAGTTATGTCGGAATCACATAATACGTGGTCACGTACTATTACGACTTCAACCTCGTAATATTATGAACCTCGTAATACTAAGTAAAGTTAAACGATATTACAAGTTTGAACTCGTAAATTATGACTGTTTTTTTCCCCTCATAAATTATAAAAAGTTCTCGTAAAAATTGCGACCAAGTAATGCGTTGTAATGCTATTAGGAAAAAAGTCATACATTGTAATATTACGAGGTTAAAGTCATAATATTACAGAGTTTTTTTTTATCATATTGTAATATTACGTAAAGTTATCGTGACATTACTACCTTCTTTTGTAATATGTATACATAGTCATCTCGTAAATTGTTTTTTTTCTCGTAATACGACTTTAAACTTAGAATTTGAAAAATTAAGATTTTGATCTCGTCATATTACGTAATTCACGTAACATTACTTCTCGTAAAACGTAGTTATGTTGTATTACGACTTCAACCTCATAATATTCTGACGTTAAAATCGTAATATTGCGACTTTTTTTCTGGTAGTAATCCAACTTTAATCTTGTAATATTGTTTTATCAAATTCTTTAATCTCATAATACAATACTTTTCACATAATAATTCGTAAAGCTGTATCACGACTTCAAACTGACTTTTTCGTAAATTACATAATTACGTAGCTTTACAGTTTTATTCCTCGTAATCAAACGTAAAGTTACGTCGTAATCTCGTAATATTTTGAATTATATTTTGTAATATTATGACTTTGATCTCATGATGTCTTCTCGTAACATTACTATTTTTTTCCCCGTAATGCATAGTTATGTATTATGACTTTTCTGGTAATACGAAGACTTTATAATCTGCTAATATTATTACTTTATTAGTAATATTACGTAAAGTTATGTAACATTGACATTTTTCTCGTATCACGTAAAATTACAGAACATCATGACTTTTTTCTCGTAACAATATGTAAAGTTAGGTTGTGGTCCCGCAATATTACGATTTTTTAATATTACGTAACATTACTTCTCGTAAAGATACGTATTATTATAACTTTAAAATCGTAATGGTATGACTTTAAGCTTGTAATGACTGATCTCATAACATTACAACTTTTCGTAATAATGCGTAAAGCTATGGAATACTTCACACTTTTTTCTCGTAATATTACGACTTTCAACTCGTAACATAATGACTTTTTCTCATAATATGTAAAATTGCGGTGAATTACAATTTTCATCTCGTAATATTACAACGTAAGACTTAATTCTCGTAATATTACGACTTTTTTCTCATAATATTATGACTTTATTCTCGTAGTCCTATTGTTTTTCTTTGTTTGGGCCCCAAAACTCCGTTGTATGTAAATGATACTGTATGTACCAAAAACTGTACAGCATAAATAGATGTTATTAGCACCATGTGAGGAAATGTATACAGAAATCGCATATATTTTTTTCTAAGATGAGTTTTATTTTCCATAGAACTTATTTATATCATTTAACTGTCTTGTTTTTATTTGAAGACAACATGTGGATGTTTTTTTTTTTTGTTTTGTTTGTTTGGTTGGATTTTTTTAAACAAAATGTAAATACATTTTATTTGCTAAGACAAGACTTGGTAGTGTGATTTATACTCTGATTGGAACCTCAATAAATGGTTCAAAAATACGGATTTTGCTGATTCATATTTTGTTCTCTTGGTTTCGATTAGGGTTGCCATGAAGAATCGACAGTTAGTCGATTCAAAGTTTAAACACATGGTTGATCTAAAAATGGTCTATTCGCGATATTTTTTTATCTTAATAGTAAGTTGTCTCTTTATATACTATAATAAAGTGAATATCTTTTAAATTTTGACTTTCAAAAATGTAATTACTTTTAAAATATTTGCAACTTTAATTTGAGTTTTATTTATTTAATTTTTTAAAAACCTGCATAGGGTAATAATATATGAGCTGGAGTCAAGTAATTGAACTAAAAATTGTCCAAATCCTGTTTTTTGTTTCTTTGTCTTAATAGTAAATCGTAAATGGTAAACATCCAGTTTTACAATTTTTAATTTACCCATTCATGTCACCTGTAGTGTGGCACCGATAAGGCAAATAAATGCAGGTATCCATATCAGCGTGCACTAAGAAATAATGTACCAATGCAGCGCAAAATGTACAATTCTGAATTTAACATATAAATCACCCTAGGGCAGACATGTCCAAAGTCCGGCCCGGGGGCCAAATGCGGCCTGCGGTCAAATTTCATCCGGCCCCCAGCCCCTGTCATAAAATCAATAACGTCTGGCCCGCACACAGACCAAATAAATTGGTCAGCAGTACTGCTACCAGCATATGAAGTTGCCTCCACACTAAATGCTGCTCCTCATTTACCCACTAAAAGGCAGCAGTACTCTAAGCAACATTACCCCGTGTGACCCTTTACTCCCACTTTTCTAAATTGGCGAGAATCAACAAAAAAAAAGAAAGTTGACTGCGACGGCCAACGCTTCAAGGATAGGTGCAAATTGTGTCTGCCTCATTTGCAAAGAGACAGTCGCTGTTTTTAAAGAGTTCAATGTGAGGCGATATTATCAAACAAGACACGCTGACATGTACGACAAGATTACAGGGGAGATACGTAGCAAGAAAATGAAGCAACTTGAAGTTAAATTTTACAGCAGCAGTATTTCGCAAGAGCCCGAGAGATGAAACAGAGCGCCACAAAGGCTAGTTGAAATTATTTAGAAAAAATAATAAAGCAAATGTCACACACAGAATGGCTAAAATTTGCTTAAATATATTGTTCTACATAAAGGACGTCAGTCAAGGTCGGCCCCCCACATTTTTATCACTCCAAATCTGGCCCCCATTGCAAAAAGTTTGGACACCCCTGCCCTAGGGACATTGCAGCACGTAAAAATTCTTTTGATTAACTCATTCACTCCCGGCCGTTTTACTGGATTTTGACTGATTTTGCAAGGCCCACAGACAATTCTGTTCTATTTCCATATGAACATGGAACCCACCAAAAGATTAGACTCTTCTTTTAGCAGGAAAAAAAAAAGTTCATATCTTTTTCCATTCTTTAGAACTCAGCATGAGAATATAGCTTAGTTTGAGAAATTTTCCAATATCTGATGAAAAAACGAGAAATCGAGCTTTTTGTGAAAGCATAGATTTAAAAAATAACTGGCTTATACACAGCTATTTTCTTTTAGTTACATCCGAAACATCTGAATAATGTTTTAATAAGATAAGACAAATAGAGCTTTTGATAGCAAAGTAACAATTTATTTACACATAACCGAGATGACGCTGTTGTGGCTGCGACTTTTCCCTCATCGCCGCCTGTCTCATAAAGATGGATTTTTTTGAGTCTCTGCGGGGTCTGCTCGGCGAGCAGCACGGACTCAACGACATTGTCCGCTGCACTGGTGGTCCCGGGGATTCTCCCGGTCGTCCAGCGCCGGGCGTCCTCTCGGCTGTTCTGCTCGGTCGTCCGCCGCCTGGCATCCATCCGCCGGCGCCCTGGCCGTGCTGCCGTTGAATCGGGTTGCGGGTCTTACCAAATGCGCTACTGCCCTCCAGTGGCCAGTTTTTTTGCTTTAAAATGGATTTTCAGCTTTGTGCTTTGGAGCTCAGTTGAATCAGAACCCAGAGATGTCTCTTATGGTTACGTCTTTGGGACACTGAAACAATTAAAAATAGAACGTATTTATACGTTTTTGGGAGCAAATGAGTGAATGGCGCATTACAAGAAACTTTCAGGTGCATACCGCCATCTAGTGTACAACAATATGAAGTGTCCATGCATTCAAACTTGCGGTCAATACAGTCTTCCCCTCCCCTCCTACCAAGTAAACCCTTCAGAGAACATGATCGCAAAAAAAAAAAAAAATATATATATATATATATATATATATTCCATCTGTTGATTTATTAAGTTGACAATGTTTGGTTAATTTGTCATACCTCCTTCAAGTGGTCGTTAGTCGAGTCCGCCCTGATTTAAACGCCCACAGAGATGTGTCTGGAGGTCAGGTCAGTTTGGTCGAAGCCCTTTGTTATGTTGGCCTCTTTTATGTTGCACAAACAGGTTTGTGTTAAACTGTTTGTTTTGTAACTTTATTAAATGGAATTTTTACCTAAGTTGAAACACCAGTGTCCGCGTGTATGTTTGGTCCACTACAATGAGCAAAAGTGGCGTGTTGCTTGCGGTACGCCATTGCCTGACACAGGCCCCCTCTGGAAAGTTTGTGTACCTATACAGGGATTTCACCAAAAGCTGACTTATATCCCAAATTCACATTTACAAAAATAAAGTACAGAAAAAATGGAGAATGTTGTGATAGTTTTGGAAATCTATTCAAATTCATAATGTTACAAAAATTAAACTATAAAAAGCTGATAAGCTGTGAGAGTAAAGTGACATTTTTCTGTTGAAAAATCAAGAATATTGCAAAAATAAGGCATTAAGTACATCTCGTAAAAAATTTCATGGTGTCAGAAAGACCCCCCCACAAACTGCGTGTGTTATGCAAAAAATGGGTCCACTAAAGTTCAGTCCCTGTGTGAGCGGAAGACGCTGCGGCCCAGCTGCACCAGGGCGCCCACTAGTAGGACCCAAAGAGGTACGCACACCACGCTGAGCCACACGTCTGTCAGTTTCTCAAGGCGGGAGCAAAGGCTGAGACAGAAAGCCGCCTTCAGCCCGACGGCCGCCAGGCAGCACAAGCGGCGGGTAAGAGTCAACCCCTCCCGCGCCTCCGGGTCGGCCTTGCAGCGGCCGGCCAGCTTGACCAGCAGCAGGAGGACCAGTACGGCGTCCAGCGTCCACACGGGAAGGAAGATGACGAACCAGTTCCATTGCACCTTGGCCTCCAGTTTCAGGACCAGCATGATGAGGAAGATCAGGCTGAAAATCCACGACAGGAACACCCGCTGCACCAAGGACATCTTCATCGACGCAGTGCTCGCAGAACTAAACAATAAGTTCATCATTAACCCGTTGGCTGTTAGTGAACGGAGAAAGACAAGCTAGGTTGCTCTAAAAATGGACCGTGATGATCAGGTGACAACTATTTTGATAGTCAACCAAAAGATAGGATATAAAAATATCTCTGTGTGTAGGTAAAACCTACGTAAGGCGAAAGTTGTGCATAGGTTCAGAGTTTCCCCTACATAATAAGATTGTGGCGCACCGCCACACCAAAATAAAAGCCACCTTGCCTTGCAAATGTTTTTTTTTTTTTTTTTTTAAAGGGAACCACTGATAGACTTAAAATAATTTTATATTAAAAGACTAGGGCTGTCAAAATTATCGCGTTAACGGGCATTGATTTTTTAAATTAATCACGTTAAAATATTTGACGCAATTAACGCACTAGGCCCGCTCAGACAGATTTAAATGTCAGTACAGTGAAAGGCCAACTTGTTAATTGTGTTTTATGGAGTTTTTCCGCCCTCTGCTGGCGCTTGGGTGTGACTTGCATATATTATGTGGCGTAATGTCGCCCTCTGCTGGCGATTCAGTGCAGCTGATTATTTGGGTTTCGGCGCGCTTTTCTGACGTGTTATATGTCGACGCGAACTCACACTAATAGACAGTGCTATTCAGACCAGCTAACGTCCGCATCCAGTATTCAGTGGCAGTTCTCATAGCCTCATCACACTGTTTGTGTCTAATACATGCATCGCTTGTGAGTTATATTCCTCCTTTGTTTATATTCATGAGCATTAGATAGTTATTGATGATGTGTATTTGAATTTGTTCACATATATGGTGAAATGCAGTTACATTGTTAGATGCTTGTCAGCTAATTGGCTAGTGCTACTGCTCAAATGGACACGTGTGTGTACATTTTATGTTATTTTGTGATTTATGCAAGTTATTGACACATTGCCTTGTTATTTTCAGTTTTACAAAAATACAAGAAACGTGCTCCTGTCAAAAAGAGATGACTTCAGTAAAGCCCATGCAACTTTGCCACACCGTCTGATTTCTTTTTGGAACTTATGTTCGCTATCTGTCAATTTGTGTACTCATACACATTGAGGACAGAATAGGGCTACTAGTTTATTTTTTGATTGAAAATTTTACACATTTTATTAAAACGAAAACATTAAGAGGCGTTTTAATATAACATTTCTATAACTTGTACTAATATTCATCTTTTAAGAACTACAAGTCTTTCTATCCATGGATCACTTTAACAGAATGTTAATAATGTTAATGCCATCTTGTTGATTTATTGTTATAATAAACAAATACAGGCCTTATGTACCGTATGTTGAATGTATATATCCATCTTGTCTTATCTTTCCATTCCAACAATAATTTACAGAAAAATATGGCATATTTTATAGATGGTTTGAATTGCGATTAATTGCGATTAATTACGATTAATTAATTTTTAAGCTGTAATTAACTCGATTAAAAATTTTAATCGTTTGACAGCCCTATAAAAGACCTCAATGTTTTTCGTTTTTATACAATTTGTAAAATTAGTTTAACTAGTAGGTCGCCATTGTTGGTGACGTCCTGGGTTATGCTGCCGGACTTCCAGAGTATGATTGGCGACATGTCATCTGTTCAGCCCTTTCAATTTGAACCTGAGAGGAACATTAATGAGCATGACAGAACTGTCGATATTTCACAAAACGAGCACCAAAAGCAAAATGAACAGGAAAGACTGGATGAGACGAGACGAGAGTAGGACAAAACCGGTGTTCTGCTAAAACGTGCTACACTGGCAAAACGTCGACAAGAGGCAAATTTGACACCCAAAGTACTACCGTGCGCTTTCAGCTTGTTTTGTTTAGATGCATACAGGGAGAACATACTAAAGATGCCTTAAGAAAATACTTAAACGCAGTAATATCAAATAAGAGCGATTTAAATTAGGGATGTCCCGATCCGGGTTTTTGCACTTCCGATCCGATACCGATATTGTTTTGCACTTCCGATCCGATACCGATACTGGCCGATACCGATATCGACCTATCTGAGCATGTGTTAAAGTTTAAAGTTATTTAGCCTCCTTACTTAGTTGTCAGACTCATGTTGAAAAAGGTTTTAGTACCCTTGATAACAACTAGCCAGCTGAATTAGGTGAGTTTGAATAACACACAACGGTTGGTAACAAGAAACTGACCTGTTTATTCAGTGATAAACACAAAACATTATAAATACCAAACAGAAATGGCATAGTCAGTCAGTAAAACGTGCAAATAATATTGTAAACTGTCTTAAAAAAGCAAAACACGCCAACAAACTCAGTGGGAAATCCCACAAATCCCCCAAGCTATTAGACGCTTTTAATGTTTCGTGCATTAGTTACAAAAATTGTATAAAAAAAGCCTCTCAGGTTTAAATAAACTACTATTTCAGTATCAAGTTAACATTTTAAAACTAATTAAAATACTCAAGTCCCCATTCTGTATCAGCAGCTTTAAACTACATTCAATTCGTTTAATTTTGAGAATCAACTGTTAAAGTTGTGAAAATTACTCCCGTTATTCCATAATTTCTCTTCTGTCTACTTTCGACATGTGAAAGTTTTAAAACTGTTTTGAAGATTGATTCAAGTCAAGATTTTGCCGATTTAGGAGTATTTTCGATAAAAAGTTAATTAGGTTCGCTTGGAAGGTTCACAACAGCCTACTAGGGAAGTCTTCTGCTTTAAGATGGCGGCTGTTTACTAACGCATCAGGTTTTCAATACTTCAATGTTGCTAACGCGGTCGAGTCTGTCATGTAGCATATGGTTCTATATACATACGATATCTATTATCTCCAGTAAAACACAACGACGTTGACGTAGTTTGTCGCGGCTGTCAGCAGAAGTCAGGTATTCTTGTATTTTTTATCCAGCGGCATGAGTTGAGCTAAAGCCGTGAGTTGAGCATTGGCATTACCCGGGTCTAAGACAAGTTATGTTTACTTTCAGGACGCAATGCGACCACGCTGTGTATTACTTCTGCTTTACTTGACATATTTCAATAATCGGAATTTGGATGTTTGTGAATCGTTCTCGAATCTTCAGCGGCCGAATTGCGTGTTGGATGGTGCGTCTTTACTCACGTGAGATAATGGCTCGTCATCCAGAATGAATTCTCCGGCAATGACTCTTGTTATTCCCTGGGCTTTGGGACTGTCGAGTGCCAGTTTGTCACGCATAGCAAAAGTTTCTGCCACTGTTAGTTGCGTAGGACCTTTCTTTTTGTCTTCGGTTTTCTTAACATACTCCTCATATTGTTTGTGGCGGTAGTTCGCCAAATGCTTGATTAGGTTGGTTGCATTAAAACTTCTTACAGCTTTACCACTACGCTTGACTTTATTGTTGCGCTCTGCCTCTTCGTCTTTGTCGTCCTTTAAGGTGAAATGATCCCACACAGCTGACATTTTTACCGATAAAGTCTCTCGGTAAATTGGGAGATGGTAATGTAAATGTAGTTTGTTGAAGGTGTGCCATAAAATGCGGACCGGATTTTAGGGAAACCAAAGCTGGAATGGATTATGTAAACGGTGCGCTGGAAAACCCGGACCGGATTTTCCAAAAAAACTGATCGGAAGTCTGGATCGGAATTTTTCCCGTGTTCCGATCCGATACCGATGTGCATTTTTTTTGCCCATATCGGCGTCCGATCCAATATCATCTCTAGTTTAAACATGATACGTGACTAATGTGGTCTACAGATCAACAATCTGCTTTAAAGCTACCACAAGAAAACACTATGCTTAAAAGTATGAGCGGGAAACGCATGCAAAAAGTATTTTGAGGCAATTAAAAAGTAATAAAATATTCGACAAAAACACATAGTAAGTACTCGCCACTTTTAACCGATGTGCGCATGCGTTGGACGTCTTGCCTCGTAAAAACCCAAGACAAGCAACAAAGGGATTGAGAAAACTGTCAAATGGCAGCAAGTCAATATCTTAGCAACCTGCCTAGGATCGGTTTAAAGAGCTGGAATTGGATGCAGGTACGACATCGGGAACTGATCCCACAGTTCTGTAACAAAATAATCTGACCAGCAGCAGAATGTGACAAAATCATGCCAGTTGTCATACTAGCTTCGCTTGCTAGCGTGCACAGCTATTCTCCCAGTCCAGGCTAACTATGTCATCACCCCAAGCGTCCATTGCGCCCTCCATAGGTCAAAACATGTACAGATGATTTTTAAATCAATGGCAACAATATATGTTTCTAATAACACTTTAGTAAAAGAGAACAATTGTGGCTTATTAGAGCCTACAAGTCTATTAGTCCGAGATTCCCTTTAAGATTTAAAGATTCACCCTAATTTGTATAATTTAACAATACGTCTAAACGAATATATAGCTCATTGTTTAAACACTATTAGCCAGAAGTTGTCTGAAATAGCGCATCAAATTCAAATGGTTCCTTTACAGTACACGCGTTATTTGGAAAATCACATCGGTTCTCCTGTTGCAAGCTTGTGCCTGACTACGTTGCGCGGAGTTGGAAATCGGGAGAAAAATCCACAGAAAGGTATTTCAAGTTAATGAATGTTATTAGGGTTTAAGCCTACCCTAATATTGACATTGACATAACGCTTAAGCTTTTTATGCTTGTATTTGACCCGAATCGCCGCATCCTAGCATAGCATTTGTTCATTGATGTCACTGGTTGTAATTTCAGATGAATATTTTGAATTATTTAGACAAAATTTAAGTTGTCAACCAGTGCTGCTTAATCGATTAACTCGAGTAATTCGATTTCAAAAAACAAAAACCTAAAAAAAGCTTCGAATTAAATTTTGCTGCTTCGAGTATACATTAAATCAGTGGCGTTGTAATGGTTTGTTTTGAAAGTGTTTGCATATAGTTTTATTGATTTGGGTGGATACATTGCCGTCTAGTGGCAACAATGAATATGACATAACTCCATTAACATGGCTGAATTCAGCTTCTCCCTGTTAAGGCCAACAAAAGGTAGGTTTTTGTTTGAGCTAATGTTTTTTTTTCTGCATTCGTAATTTAGTTCATAGGTATATTTAGCCGTTTTTGTGGGAATATGTGTAAAAACGATTTGTTAAGAGTATTGTTAAAAAAAATACTAGCATTTTATAGCAATTAAGCTAGCGGACTTTTGCTATTCAAATTAGTCATTTGTTTTCTTGTATTTAGATCATTATTTTTTTTAATACCATTTGAGGCTAAGCTCAGGTATTTTAATTTATTTTCAAATAAAAGTGCAAGTGCATAGTTTGAAGAAACATTCGGTAATTTTGTATTTGCATTTATTGCACTTTTGAAAGTGCAATCTTAACAAGCCTTTGCTTTACATCTCCTAAAATTGATTGTGCAACACATTAAATGCTCATAATCCAGTTACTCGATTATTCGAACTAACTTGTTGATAGATTAATCAACTACCAAAATAATCCATAGCTGCAGCCCTATTGTCAACAGACGAGGGTTCGTTAACAGGAGGACTATAACTGTTGTGGTAATGCAGTACGTATTAGGGCCAAATAAAATAAAATAAAAAAATAAAAAAAATAAAGTAGTATTACGTAAGACTAATACGCATTTTACGTACATGTAGCGTAGCTTAGAGCTAGAACGACGCATTAGAATAAATCTATTGATTATAATTTGATGTAGGTGAGGCAAAATATTAAGGATTTCCTTATTTGTTAAACCAATTCTAAAACAAGATGCTTTTAATATTGTTGACTTTAACGGCAGCGGCAACGTGCTACATGAAGTACATAGCTACTCATTCAGCTTTATTAGCCCTACGTAAACATTTTCTGCCAAATTTATTGAAAATAACATTTTTTTCCTCCCCAGATACATCTTAAAATTTAAATTTTTTCCAACCATTTTTTTTTTTGCTATACCACTTGTAATGATAAACTTTTTGCTTTTGTTTGGAAAAAAAAATATCATGCTTATTTTGACCAAATAAATAAATTTCTAAAAGTAGTCAGTACAAATACAAAAATAAAATACAACAGTTCATAAAGAAAAAAATTGCTCGTAATTTTTTTAAAAAAATCTTTTTGGGAGAGCAGAACTACGATCATTTCAATACTGCTATTGTGAAACACCGCCCTCTGGTGGAGGTTATTACAAGTGTTGCAACCAACCCATGGGACATAGTGACGGGATCTGTCGTTCACTTGAGTAAACGAATCCATTCCGGTTCGTTCAGTAAAACGATTCGTTCAAACGAATCGTTCAACGAATCGTTCGCCCCCCTCATCTCCCTACCCACCCAAATGAATCGTTCGGTTAGTGAACGGGAAGTGACGTTGCCGAACGAATCACCAAAGACCGCTTCGCAGTATAACTGAACGGGAAGTGACATTGCTTGGTCCCTCCCTCTCTTGCACATTGACCACTCGTCGTAGTTTCAGAAATGAGTGACAGGCGATATCATTCTGCTCTCAGAGACAGCCTCGTCTCCCTCCCGCTGCTGCAAAAGCGAGGGAGAACTTCCGCGTCGTCTGTCCTAGTTCTATGGGCTCAAAGTCATGGCTCGTGCTTGCATTTCGAATTAGGACACGGTTAAACATTTTCCTTTTGAGGGGGAAGTCGGGGTTTGGGGTCGGGGGCGCACGGACTTTCTTTAGCATGATCTTGCTCACATATACAATGCTGCTGCTAACAGCCAACGCGGCATGCTTGCTGTCACGAAAATAAAAATAAATCGAAAGTTTAATTTCTAATTATGGAACGGCCAACACATCATATTAACCTCTCGCTCTGTTGTATTTTTGTTTTTTATTATTAAGATGATCGTTTTGAATTTTTGCACTGGTATTAATAAATAAAATAATCCGGTCAGCTCCCCTGTCGTCCCCGCATCTCAGATCGTCAAATGCTGACGACGAGAAATAATTGTTTGCTTTATGATTTCGTCTTTCTACTCTCATCAGTCTGTTAAGAAAAATGTAGACATATTGCGACATCTCCCGTGTCCGCGCGCTTTGTTTTTGGGGCGCTTGAGTAGCACATGATGGACGGATTGACATAATTTGTCAAACCAACCGACACCCTCTGACACGAAAAAAAAAAAAAAAAAAACCACTCGGAAAAAATTGACATGTATATACAGTTTCATTGTAAATCAGTATTATGGTGATCATACTAAATATTATTTTTTTTCTGTGCACATATGAGGTACATATCGCTGCCATGAAGCCTCCATATAGTGACAGTTCTCTGCCCGCTTCACTGCCGTCACGCGACCGCAGCTCAGGTTTTGCTTGCCTCGTAGCTACGCGTGTTTTAAATTACTGTAAATTTGATAGTATATCGTCATAGGCACAGTCCCGAGTCTGTTGAGAAAAGTAGAACACTAAACCATGCTCGCTAGATTTGTGTGGTGTTTTTGTCTTTTTGAGCAGCATTTGATAGGCTCCACGTTAACAAATATGTGACAAAGTCGTTTCCTTTCATTTTATGACTCGTTCACCGCATAGTCATTACTGGAAAGTCAAGTTAGCAGCAAGCTAGGTCAGGAACCGGAGGACCGAATCACTGAACGGGAAGTGACAAAACTCAGTCTTTCCCCCCTGCCTGCACGCTGGCTGCTTATTGGCCACACGTGGAAATGAGTGACATACGCCATGATTCTGTTTCCGCTCCCTCCCCTGCCCGCGATGAGGCTGGCGTCTGATTGGTCGTGTGCGATGTCAGAAGACGCTGCCGCTTGCTCAACGCCCTCCCACGCAGCGAACAAGCGCCACCAACTTCATAGAACGAATCAGTGCAGATGGTGATTAGTTCGGTCTCGTTCACCCAAACAATTCGTTCAAAAAGAACGAATCGTTCGCGACCGATACAACACTAATGGGACAAAGAACCCAGTTCTCCCCAACATTAAAAAAAATCGTACAAAGCATTTTTCGTTACTGTACTTGTTTCATCCGAGCCGAATAATTCTACTTATCACGGCGGGCACGTTCTGCTTTCTGGTCTCGATTAAAAAAAAGTTGCTCTGAATGTGATTCGTTTCTTTAAAAAATGCGACGTTTGTTAACCTGGTTTCGCTGTCACCTCACTGCACGTTAGCGGAAGTTTAGCACGAAAACAAAAACATTGCCGAAAACGTCTTACCGAGCTCAAGCAGAAGCTTCACCACCTCCGAGCAAATGTTTGGCCAAATTCAAAGAGAGATTTTGGCGTTCTTTTGAGGAGCAAACTTGTCAATTTGTTAGGAGAAGAGTTTCTGTTTAGCTTCGAGTTGCTTCGAGTAAAGCGTTAGCCGCCATCCCGACAGGAAGCGGAAAGTTGACGCTGCCTGTCACAATAAAAGGAATCCAGACGAGCGTTTCTGTATGCATGGTAGTCTTTTAAAGGATTTGATGTTAATTTTCTTCAAAAAACCCAATTTTGTAACCCAAAAATAAAGGATTCTCATTTAATTGACAAAAAAAAAAATCATAAATACTGATTTTTACTGAAACAAAGCCTTTTCTTGTTCATTTTTGTTAATTTTACAGAATTTCCTTCCTTTAACTCCGTAGTTAACTCAATTTTGTGCTTTTTATCTACAAAGTATGTATTTTCTAGCGTTTTGTCTCTAAAACTATATTTTTTTTTTCATGATTGTTTTGTAATTTTATTTTCATTCTAAAAAAAACGTTTTAAAAAGAACGTTTCCTCTTTTTAGAAAGCACGTCTCATTTTTCTGTTTATGAAACATATTTCACTTCGATAGATTTTTTTTGTTTTCTAAGAACAAATTACCGTAATTTTCGGATTATAAGGCGCACCTGACTATAAATCGCCATCCACAAAATTTGACACGAAAACGACATTTGCTCATAGATAAGCCGCAGCTGTCCTCACTGTATTATGGGATATTTACACCAAAAGATATTACCCGGTAACACTTTATTTGACAGCGGAATCATAAGACTGTCAGAAGATCAAATGAACCACCATGAAGCTTTAAACCAATTGGATGCAAAGCTTCATTGCTTCAAGAAGCTCAATTTGGCCATCACTGTTCCCACACTCAACCTCTGCTGCCACCTGCTGTCAACACTGTTGTTGACCAACATGCCTCCTAGGATGCGTTGCAGCGCTACAGATGTAAATAACAATCAAAATTCATGTTACTTCTTAAGTTACTGTGCCAATTGTTTCATTAATTGCTAGTTATGGTATTTGGTAACACTTTATTTGACAGTGGTGTTATACGACTGTCATAAGACAATCATAATTATGACATGACACTGTCATGAGCATTAATAAATGCTTATAACAGATGTTATTTCGTATCATCCGGCAAACGATCTCACTTTGGAATAAATGTAAAAGCGCAGAACTGGACATAAATGAGGTTAGTGCCATAATTTGCCGGACGACACTTAATAATCAGTCATAAGCATTCAGTAATTTCTATGATAGTGTCATGTCATAATTATTACGGTCTTATGACAGTATTATGATGCCACTAGGCATGTGACGGTATGAGATTTTGATGGTATGATAAGCAAAAATACAGCGGTTTTACGGTATTGAAATTATTTTGCAAATTGGAACATCAACAGGAATACAATGTTAAAATAAATCAATTAAATAACAAAAATAAATAACTGAAATATTTTAAATAAGACTGAAATAAATAAAACAGCCACAGCTTAAGTTGCTCAACATTAGAACAAGAACACTTGGTAATGTAAAACTGGACTTTAACAATATATGATCAAATTGATTTTATGTAAAACCACTACCACTACCACTATTAATATTAATTAGTTGAATGTTAATGGAGAGCAATAGTTAGAGACAGAGCGCGTGTGTATGACTCGTATCATTATTTACAGATTATATACACACACACACACACACACACACACACACCCTGTCTCAACATAGAAAGGCGCCAGAGAGAAAAAATACCACATGCTGGATTATGAAAAAGTTTTTTTGATCAGATGTTTACAATTGCGGAAGACTTTACAAAAGTAGGCTAATTGTAGAAAGAAAATTAGCCATCTTGGCATGCTAACTAGCCACGTTATCGGCCTCGTTAACAAGCCTACATTATAGTATTTGTTTTACCATCACTAGACACACTAAACATGTTAGAGTGAACTCTCGTAGCTGGTGGGAAACATTCATGACAGACTATTAAATTTTGTGTAGAGTGACAGATGATGGTCAAGCAAATGTGAAAAGTGAAATCATGTTGGAGGTGTTGCTTCCCCTGGCAACCACCTTCCGCAAGCATGTCGGGTGTCCTTCCTCCTCTAAGCCGCGGCCATGTTTCTTTTGAGAAGCCGAAGTACTCCCATACTAGCGATGTTGTCTTTTTTTTGAGTGGGGGGGGAAGCTCAGATGTAGTATAGAGGGGGAGGGATGAGCTCCAAGCCACGGATTTCTCACTGCATTTTTGGGACCTAAAAAACAGATAATACCGTACTACGGTATGATGGAAAATTATTAGGGTTGTTCCGATCATGTTTTTTTGCTCCCGATCCGATTGTTTTAGTTTGAGTATTTTCCGATCCCGATATTTCCCGATCCAATTGCTGTTTTTTTTTTGCTCCCGATTCAATTCCAATCATTCCCGATAATTTTTCCCGATCATATACATTTTGGCAATGCATTAAGAAAAAAATGAATTAAACTCGGACGAATATATACATTCAACATACAGTACATAAGTACTGTATTTGTTTATTATGACAATAAATCCTCAAGATGGCATTTACATTATTAACATTCTTTCTGTGAGAGGGATCCACGGATAGAAAGATTTGTAATTCTTAAAGGATAAATGTGACTTTGTATATTGTGACTAACTATTGCCATCTAGTGTATTTGTTGAGCTTTCAGTAAATGATAATGCAGCCATTTAACTTCTGCCCAAATGCATGATGGGAAGTGCAACCATGACTGTGCGTAGGGGCACCAATTGATATATCTTCTCTGCGTTGGGAAAGAAAATAGGGTGTAAAGAAAATGATTAACTACTACTTTTCTTCCCTACATTGCCTCCCACATTATTTTTAATTGCTGAGAGAGGTATTTTAAGGCTTTAGCCACATAAAAAAATGTCTCCAAAGGCTGTCAAAATTCTCTCTACTCATTATACGCTGTCTTTTTAGTGCTATGTATAAGTAAAACGACGTTTATATAGATTGAACGCGACAATGCGTGAGTGGGTCGTGCAGCGCATGTGTTAATTATTAACGTGATTAATTGAATGAAATTACTTTTGTTAACGCATTAAATTTGACAGCTCTACTTAAAGCCAAAACTACTCTGGATGAGTGTAAGACATTTTGTCTGTAACGTTAAATACAATTAGAAAACGATTTAAATATATATATATATATTAAAAAAAGGCATGTCCGATATTTTTTTGCCGATTCTGATACTTTGAAAATGACGTGATCGGACGTCTTTAAAAATTATAGGGGTTTTGAAAACGTGACGTTTTCATACCATGGTAAACCTTGAAACCAGTAACCGGCACATGCCGAGACGCCACTGTCAAATAAAGCGTACCATCCATCCATCCATCCATTATCTTCCGCTTGTTCCGGGGTCGGGTCGCGGGGGCAGCAGCTTTAACAGGGAAGCCCAGACTTCCCTCTCCCCAGCCACTTCAACCAGCTCCTCCGGCGGGATCCCAAGGCGTTCCCAGGCCAGCCGAGAGACATAGTCTCTCCAGCGTGTCCTGGGTCGTCCCCGGGGCCTCCCGCCGGTGGGACATGCCCGGAACACCTCTCCAGGGAGGCGTCCGGGAGGCATCCGAACCAGATGCCCGAGCCACCTCAGCTGGCTCCTCTCTACGCGGAGGAGTAGCGGCTCGACGCCGAGTCCCTCCCGGATGACCGAGCTTCTCATCCTATCTCTAAGGGAGAACGCGTACCTATTAACCCAAATAAATCAACAAATAATCCGCACTAGACTATTAGCCAAAGGATTCAAAATGAAGGAAAAAGTAGTGTCTTATAGTCAGAATGTTACAGTATTGTCATAATATTGAGCCATTTAAGTAAATATTGCATTTTTTTAAATATTAGCCTTGTTTCGTAAATACACAAAAACACCCCAAAATGTGACAACCCACATTTGAACATTTTATTCAAATCTATTTTTTATACCAGGCAAGTATAACAAATGAATACAAATTACAACTCCATAGATTGTCCAAAAAAGTAAAGTACAAAAAACCTTGAGGTAAAACTTTTTTTTACTGTTGAAAAAGGTATTTTAAAAAAGCCCTTATTATTAAAAGATTCATCCACCGTGACCGTCTGTAAAAACAACCAACGCACTTGCCATAACAAGGTGCAAAATGCAGTGTGTGACAACATTCAGTACAATTGTCTTGAAATGTAAACAATTCATAAAGCCCAACAAAGCACAAAATAAAAACAAGGGCAGCATCTAAAAAGCGACTTTTCTCCCTTTTTTGGACTTCTACAAGCGTGAGACACATCCACCAAATGCATAAAGAGCAACACGACACGTTCAGAAATGCGTAGAAAATGGAATGACATTTTTTACATTCATTAAAAAAAAAAAAAAGATCATTGGAATGAAGCTGCTCGAAACAGTAATCCCCCTAAACTCGGGTTTTGGTTGATGACCTCACAGAGTTAAAATTTGACTAAAGAAGAAGAATGAAAACATGAAGTGGTAGGGGATTACTGTGTTATTATTTCAGTCAATAAATAATAGAAGAGGAGCTCTTGTACCTGGATTAAAAACACAATCAATGCCCGATAAAAATATTGACGTACAACTTGATCACACGGACTGCTAAATTCTCTAATTTCCCTGCTTAACAACATAAGATATATAGTGGTACTTCAAGATACGAAAGTTTTGTTTGTGAAAAATTCATTTTCGAAGCTTTTTAACTTCATATTATGAAAAATTAATCATTTTATGAAAGAATACATACTGTGATAATTAGGGTTGTTCCGATCATGTTTTTTTGCTCCCGATCCGGTCGTTTTAGTTTGAGTATCTGCCGATCCCGATATTTCCCGATCCGATTGCTATTTTTTTTACTCCCGATTCAATTCCAATCATTCCCGATAATTTTTCCCGATCATATACATTTTGGCAATGCATTAAGAAAAAAATGAATAAAACTTGGACGAATATATACATTTAACATACAGTACATAAGTACTGTATTTGTTTATTATGACAATAAATCCTCAAGATGGCATTTACATTATTAACATTCTTTCTGTGAGAGGGATCCACGGATAGAAAGAGTTGTAATTCTTAAAGGATAAATGTGACTTTGTATATTGTGACTAAATATTGCCATCTAGTGTATTTGTTGAGCTTTCAGTAAATGATACTGTAGCCATTTAACTGTTCTGCCCAAATGCATGATGGGAAGTGCAACCATGACTGTGCTTAGTGCTACCAATTGATATATCTTCTCTGCGTTGGGAAATTTCTGATATTTCTAATCATAGGGAGAGGGATTGTAAGGCTTTAGCCATTTAAAACAAGACTCCAAAGGCTGCCAAAATTCACTCTACTCAGTTTACGCTACCTTTTAGCTCTCTAAATAGGTAAAACAGCGCAATTACAGATTGAGCGCGACAATGCGTGAGTGGGTCGTGCAGCGCATTCATTAATTGCGTTAAATATTTCAACGTGATGCATTTTTTAAAAAATTAATTACCGCCGTTATCGGGATAAATTTGATAACCCTACCTTAAGCCTAAAGACTCTGGATAAGTGTAATATATTATGTCTGTAACGTTAAATACAATTAGAAAACAATTCAATTAAAATATATATATATTAAAAAAAGGCATGTCCGATATTTTTTTGCCGATTCCGATACTTTGAAAATGACGTGATCGGACCCGATTGATCGGCGATCGGGACATCTCTAGTGATAATTCCCGGTTGGAGCAATGCAATAATGTCACTACGTGAATGTAAACAGACAATTTGCCACAGTATGCTCATGTACATGACAAATAAAAAAAAAAAAAAACTTACAAGGCACAAAAAGCGAGGTGAAATTGCAACGGCTGTCGAAGTTAGCTTGTCTTTTAGAACTCCGAGTAGTCAAGTAATAACGTTTGTGGAAAGAGATGGAACCTAACAAACTAGGTCACTTAAGAGCCACTAGGGGGTGACAAAGCATTGCAAAGCTTGGAACTAAATAGGCGATTTACCTGTAGAACGCGATTCATTATACGAAAAATTCATGATAAGAAAGTCTCTCTGGAACAAATTAGCTTTGTATCTTGAGGCACCACTGTATTCATTTCACTTGGAGAGGACAGGTTATGAGGGCTTATGTATCAGTGCCGTTGACAGCGCTAGATGTCCAGTTAATTTTGACTGGGAGGGATTGGGTCAAAATAGATTGGACATCTCGCGTTGTCAATGGTAGCCAATGAGTTAGCATTGAAAAGCATGGTTTTGTTTTTGGGGAAAAAGCATTGCCAATGTATGGTCTTTTTTTATTATTATTTTTTAAAAATCTAGTTAGCATCTCCATTTTTTTCAGAGCATCCATAGGAGGGCTCAAAAAGTCACTCGCTTTGTTGTTGTCTTTGGTGAGGACATGAACTAAAATGGCTAATTTGTGATTATTCATTGACGGAGCAGAATTAAATTTTTGTAGGTATAGTCTAGGGATGTGTATGCATCACTCCTTGGAGCTCAATTAGATTTTTTTGATTAATAAATTGCGGAATTCTAAGTAGTTAATCCAGTTATCCAAAACCAGTTAAGGATGGTTTTAGTTTATTTCTACATTCTAACCAATTCTAAAAAAAATGTTGTTTTTTCCAATTTTAAAATTATGCATCGCCATATTGATTCCTCACTTTTCAAAAAGAATTATAACAGCTTTAACATTTTATTTTCCTCCATAAATTTAGCTTTTTTTTTAAACTCAAAAAATGTGTAAATCTTTCAGAATTCTACAATTTGTTCCACCTCCAAAAAATATGTTTGAGGATTTGTTTTGTTTTTTTAGATGAATAATATTTGGGAAAAATATACCCACAAAAAGGTGGATGCATCCAACTATTAATAATATTTACTTATAGTTCTCAGGGCTGATTAATTTGTTGCAGATTTGCAAACTTGTTATGTGGTTACTTCAGCTATCCAAGGGGTGGCAGTATTACTTGGTACCTGGTTTGACTAACAGGCACTGCACGTTTTCCTAATTTTTAACCGAAAGGTTTTACTTACCAGTTACTAGTTATCCAAAAGATGGCAGTATTGCGCCACGTCTTGTTGGGGTACCGGTCGGTTGTAGTTCATTTGGACTTGTCCTTTTTGCGGCGCATGTATTCTAATCAAATCTTTTATCCCCCAAAAAGGAAGGGATTTTAAAAAAAAAATATTTATCAGCATATTGATTTCCTTCTTTTAAAAAGCATTATAATAGCTTTATCTTTTTTTTTTTCATTTTAACATTTCTTACATTTTTCTGGGTTTTGTATTCCAACTGAAAGTAAATTGTTAAGTTTTTGGTTTTTGAAATAAATTATGCAAAAAAACAAAAACAAAAAATAAAACACACCTGCAAATAAGTGTATGCATAAGTGTATACTATGCATCTATTTTTTAAAGTTATTTTACAATTTTTTCCCCCCACAAAAAAAGTGCAATCCATGCTTTTCATAGGCAAATTTTGCACAAAAACACTTCTTTTTGGAAAGCTTTGCCGAAATTAAGGAGAACTTCCTTTACGTTTTATATACTTAAAAAATAAATAATAGCAATTTTTTTTGGTCAATTGTTGTAAAAAGGTAGTTGACCTCCGTGAAGTTGGCCCCTGATTAGGATGCAAATTTATTTAAAAAAAAAAAAAAAAAAAAGTCATTCGTTTGTGCTTTAAAAAAATTTCATCTTCGTTGCTATACTTTTTGAGATACTTCCAATTTTTATAGGTCAATCTGAGGTCAACCAGCCCCCCATTTTGATGAAAAACGGCGTCAATCGTTTGTGCTAGGTTTGTGCTGTAAAAATGTTGGTTTGTGCTGCTATCGGTTTTGAGATATTAATTTCGAGTGATGACGTCAAGCAGCCCCGCCATTTATTGCACAATCGACCCAAAACTGTGCCATTTGTTTATGCTACGTTTGTGCTGTAAAAAAATTATTTTGTGCTGCTATTGTTTTGACGTCACTCGCAACTTTTCCGTATCCAACTCTCGCGGCTCACGGAGTGTACCAACTCTCTCAATGTGTTCCCAACAACTAGCGGAAACGAACACAAACAAATGGGATCCCTCCAGATCCATTTTGCAGTCCCGTGAACATGAATTTGGATTGTTATTTACATCTGTAGCGCTACAATGCATGCTAGGAGGCATGTTGGACGATAACAGAGTTGCCAGCAAGTGGCCGCAAAGGTTGACTGTCTCCCCCAAGGGAGCAGTGATGGCCAAATGAAGCTTCTTGAAGCAATGAAACGTGCAGCTAATTGGTTCAAAACTTCATGGTGGTTCATTTGATCTTATGACAGTCTTAAGATGCCGCTGTCAAATCAAGCGTTTCAGGTTAATGTCTTTTGCAGCAGGGCGGAGAACGAAAAGGGGTATTTGCCATGTGGCAAAATGGATTTTTCTATGTGGGATTTTTTTTGCCATGTGGCAAAATTGATTTTGCCATGTGGCATATTTTTTTGCCATGTGGCAACATTGATTTTGCAATGTGGCATTTTTTGCCATGTTGCAAAATGTATTTTGATATGTGGCATTTTTTTTTTTTTTTTGTGGCAAAATGGATGCGTTGTAATGTAAAGTGTACCGTCAAAAATCAAAACCACAAGTTTTTCTGCCATTCAAAATGAATGGAAAATTTGGACATGCACAGCCGTAAATGGCATAGCCTGACTTGGGTGCCAGTTGAATGTCAATGCGCTGCAATGGTAAGTGTATGGTCAAAAATCACAGCCACACGTTTTGTTCTGCCATGTAATATGAATGGAAAATTTGGACGTGCATAGCCGTCAATGGCATAGCCTTACTCGGGTGCCAGTTGAATGTCAATGCGCTCTGATAGTAAGTGTATAGTCAAAAATCACAGCCACACATGTTTTTCTGCCATTTAAAATGAACGGAAAATTTGGACGTGCATAGCCGTCAATGGCATGCAAGTGCATGTCCTGCAAAAATGCCATATACCCCCCAAAAATGCCACAAACCAAAATCCATTTTGCCACATACCAATAAAAAATGCCAGATGGCAAAATCATTTTTGCCACATGGCAAAAAAATGCCACATGGCAAAAATAAACCATTTTGTATCCATTTTGCAATAAATTGGAGACTGCATGACGCCATCCCAAAATTTTACAGCACAAATTATTGACGCAATTTTTAATCAAAATGGAGGGCTGGTTGACCTCAGATTAACCTATCAAATAATTGTTAATATCTGAAAAATGACAGCAGCACAAACGAAAACTTTTTCGGCACAAATGAATGACAAATTTTCTGTAAATTTCTGAAAATTTAAGCTAGGCTGTTTTTATGTTACTAAAATAACAGCAAAACCCATCATTAGCTTTAATATTCTTATGTTATAAACACGATTCAAAAAAAGCCCCAAAAAAGAAAAACAACCTGAATTGAAATCTGAGAAATGTACTTCTAACAACGATCACCATCGATACGTGCGCGTGCTACACCGTGCTTTGCCTGCTCTCGCGAGCGGACGAGCGAGGCGGGAAGTCGATGAATATCCCGTCCGAGTCGGAGTCGGCGGAGCGGAGCGCTTGCCCTATGATGGTTTCGGGGCTGGACGACTCGCTGGGCGGCGAGCAGGACGCCGCTCGGCCCAGGTCGGTGACGGTGGTGGTAGCCTCGGTGCCGTGGAGGGCCCCCGACGAGCGCAGGATGGACGGAGGTGACGGAGGGAGATCGGCGGAGGCGCCGCCTGTCGCCATGGCACCTGAAAAAAAAGGGGGACGTCATTTTACGTTGGTTTTTCTGGAGATTACTCTCACTAGTTTATTGCTAGTTAACGTCCAATCCATTTGAATTGAATTGATTTGAATTTGAAACAATAACTCTAACACATAACTAGTACCAGAGGTGGGCAGTAACACGTTACATTTACTCTGTTACATTTACATGAGTAAATTTTTGGGAGAAATGTATTTCTTAGTGTAGGTTTACCACACCATACTTTCAGTGGCACCTCCAGAATTTTTTCTTAGGGGTGGCCAGATGGGGCCACTTAAAATCTTGGGGTGGCCAAAACTAAAAGCCATAATTTCAGGTTTTCATTATATCATTGCAGTAAAAAGGTCAGGGGAAATCTATCAGAAAGACTTAAGGACACAGCTACTGATATACTTTGGTGTATTGTGTAATATCTGATGTTACTAATGATTTAATATGCATAGTCCGTAACTGTCCAGTCAACATTTTGAGTTCCACAACAACTCTGTTTTATTGTGTTATGTATATACTAGGCATAAGATTTAACTAGGGCTGTCAAACGATTAAAAATTTTAATCGAGTTAATCACAGCTTAAAAATTAATTAATCGTAATTAATCGCAATTCAAACCATCTCTAAAATATGCAATTTTTTTCCTGTAAATTACTGTTGGAATGGAAAGACAAGACGGATATACTGTATACATTCAACATACTTTACATAAGTACTCTATTTGTTTATTATAACAATAAATCCACAAGATGGCATTAACATTATTAACATTCTTTCTGTGAAAGGGATCCACGGATAGAAAGACTTGCAATTCTTAAAGGATAAATGTGAGTTTGTATATTGTGACTAAATATTGCCATCTAGTGTATTTGTTGAGCTTTCAATAAATGATACTGTAGCGACTTAACTGTTCTGCCCAAATGCATGATGGGAAGTGGTGCAACCATGACTGTGTTTGGTGGCTGCAAATGCTATATCTTCTCTGCGTTGGGTACACTACAGGGTGTTAAGAAAAAGGTCAACTCTTTTCATTCTTCCCCACGTCGCTTCTCACAATAATTATAGTTGCTGTGGGAGAGATGACAAAGCCTTTGCCAATTAAAAGCACGGCCCCAATGAATGCTTGTATCTACTCCACTCTGCCTCTTATCTCTGTATATAAGTAAAACGGCACCATTGTAGACTGTTTGAGGCAATGCGTGAATGAGTCGTACTGCGAATGCGTTAATTGCGATAAATATTTTCACGTGATTAATTTTTTAAAAATTAATTACCGCCCGTTAACGCAATAAATTTGACAGCCCTACATTTAACAAAACAATATAAATGGGATGAAATGCATAACTGATGCTACAACAATCTAACGATATTCTGATAAGCGGGGTGGCCAGTGGGGTGGCCAACCAATTTATAGGGGTGGCCATGGCCACCCCTGGCGACCCCCTGGTGGCGCCACTGCATACTTTATACTTTTACTTCAGTAGATTTGTGAAGAAGAAACACTATTCTTACTCCACTTCTTTGGGCTGCACTAGAGTCGTTACATTTTTCCTCTTTATTTTACATATTGACTTTATTTTTGCTCGAGTTGCCGAGACTGTCTGTCTCAGTTTCACCAATGAGACGTTGCAACAATAACCACATGACTCCATTATACCAATCAGAGGTAACAATGTTTTTTCTCCACTAGAGGGCACTCATGTTCTTTGGACAGGTGATGTTTCATAGTGTTGTTCTGGTCCGAATTTGATGATTTTTGTGTGATCATTTTGGCCTAATATGGCCATGTAATTGGTTATATAAATACATAGTATGACAATAACTGGTCATTTAGATAAAGGTGTGTTGACAAAAAAGATGTATCATTATTAGAAAAAAATCAGACACTGTAAGCAGTTGCTAAAAATGTTACTCATTACTTGAGTGTTCTTTTCAATGAATACTTTTTTTTTATCTGTACTCGAGTACATTTTTGACTGACTACTTTTAATTGACTAATATTATTGAGAAGTAACGCTACTCTTAATAGAGTAAGATTTTTGGCTACTCTACCCACCTCTGAATATGGGCTAAGTTTTACCTTTGTAGTGCGAGCCCACACAAAGCCTGTTGGAGGCAGAGCCGCAGAGTGGCTCGGCGTAGTTCAACTTTTGCTCTTCTAAGCAGGAGGAGATCTCGCAGGCTGAGTGACGGCGGATCCCCCCGCTGCCCACCGATCCGCAGTCTGCGTCGTACTCCGCCACTGGCGTCAGCAGCAGTGGAATGTTGTAGCTTTTGGAACGTACCACGGGGTTCTTGGACAGGTGCTCGGCCGACTTGGACCAGCCCCACTGGAAGCGCTTCTCTGAGGGACAAAACCATAGGCGGAGTTTGGGGCACAACATGTTGATGACCCCGAAACGCAGTGTCAGCAATAAAGTTGACAATGAGCGTTTTTTATTTCCTATCATTCTTGAGGGGAACTCTAAATTGGGCTGCTAAAGCAATACTTTTCGCCAAGATCGTCATCCATTGTATATGGTATGCACGCCGGTGTCGTGCCAATGTAGTTACCCCAGTCAAAAATTGTATCACCTGGGCGGAGCCATATGGAGGTAAATTTGTGTCTTTATTATTCAATCAAAAAAAAGTTGCTTCAGTCAAAATATATATTTTCAATAAAAAAAAAGTCGCTTCAATTAAAAAAAAGTGTTTGAATGCAAAAATAAATTTGAAACTCAAAAAAATGCATGTGGAAGCTTTATTTCTTTTAATGATTTTTTTTTTTTTGCAACTTTTTTTGATTGAAGTAATGTTGATATGTGTTTAGGCCACATTTTGGCCAGGACGTTTTTGTCTTTATTATTCAATCAAAAAATAAGTTGCTTCAAAAAATATATATATTTTCAAAAAGAAAAATCACTTCAATCAAAAAAAAAAGAAAAAATTCAATCATAGAAAATGTTTTTGAATGTGAAAAAATATGAGATTGAAAAATTTGCATTCGAACACTTAAAAAAAGTTGCTTCAATCAAAAAAAAATATTTTCAAAGAAAAAAATCATTTGAAAAATAAAATTGTCCAACCATAATTTTTTTTTAATTGTATGCAAAGCAAATGGCCATCTATGGTGCTAGTCACATGATCTGTTCGAAAAAATAATTTTGACCCATTATAATTTTTTTTTTTTTGTTCATTTCATTCATTTTTTTGTTGCAGTTTTATTGCTCTACAACTTTTATATATATATAGGAAAGTCAATTTCATGCAACAACACTTTTCGGCCACCAGGGGGGAGGCCTGGCCCTCCCCCTTAAAATCCGCTTATGGACAAAACAGGAAAAATTGTTTAATAATTAAAAAACTTATTTTAAAAAAATAGACTATTAAATACAATTAAGATAAAGACTTTTTCTTTAAAGCAACACTAGGTAATTGTTCAACCTTTATAAAATATTTTCATAACATTTGTGAGGATATGTCGACTGACAGCTAGTTGAATGACACCTCTTTTATATCTTGAGGGGGTCTGTATCACTTTCATTGGCACTAATTAACTTTGAGGAAATAATTTGTCAATTATTTAGTGTACATGTGTAAACATTGTACTTGCATGGAGTTTTTTTTGTATTTTTATTTTAAGTCAAGAAAATGTTTAGTTAATTTGTTTTTATTTATTCAGACTGCACTGTATTTTTGTTTGGTAAAAAGAAAACCACCTTTACCACCTTTGACCTGTTTTGTACTTGACTGCCATTACTAAATGGACCCATGCTTGTATGAAAAAAATAATTGTGGACCTTCAAGATTTGTATTTGAGGGCCCCCTGATTTAGGGTGTTCAATCAGCCTACCATGCATGTTTTTGGGATGTTGGAGGAAATCCCCGGAGAAAACCCACGCAGGCACGAAGAGAACATGCAAACTCCACACAGGAAGGCCGGAACCCTTGATCTCAGAACTGTGAGGCGGACATGCTACCTATACTTATAATGTAATTTTTTTCCCTCTTTTGTTGATTTAATGCTCACCTAAAACACAACAGTGGTCCTCCGTGTCATCTCCCGAATAAAGTCCGTGAGTTCCCAAGTAAGGCGATACCACCTTCTGAAGCAAAGATTCCAACCTCAGGTAGTCCTCATTCACACCGCGTGACTCGTGGACACCCTGCAGCGACATTATCCCCGTCCGTATCAAACGTTCCATATTGAAATACAGTATGTTAAAAATAGCGAGAGCGCGTCTACCTGCAACACGAGCAGCATCTGCGTGACGGAAGGCGGCACTCGCGCCCGTGGCCGTGACAGGGCGTCTTCCAGCTTGACGCTCAGGACAATGGTGCTCCGGAAGTGGAGCAGAGCCAGCTGGCGGACGGACGGTTCCTTCCCCTAAACCCAAAAAGTAACAGCTGACGCATATATGGATTTAGGCTTTAGCTTGTTGAGAAGACTGCCAACCTGGACTGGATGAAAAATGGCCTGCAACATGGAGAGCACATCACAGAAGAAGAAGTCCCACGTCTCTGCTAGAGAGTCCAGTAATTTCTGACCTGCAAATTGGAATATTAGATTCAATGCCATTGACGGTGATATTGATTGATTTCAAATGGATTGGATGTCTATCACCGTCAATGGCAGCCAGTGACTCAAAACCGTACCTTCGTAGAACCTTATTTTGTCCCTCAGGATGACCATGCCCTTTGTCAGCAACTGGTTCTGGAACATTCCAAGAAATAAAAGCGTTATATAACAATTCTAATTCTTGTTAGCCAGTCTGTGACGTTTAGCATCAAAATAATTGTGAAATGAAATGATGCATTTCAGTTGGACTTTTAGTGTTTGAACATGAAGTTTTGATTATCCGGCAATGCTAATGCTAGCTAATTTTTTGTTAGCCATTTGATGGTGTTTCACAAGATTTCTTAGCGTCAAACTGATGGAATTTCATTTAATGAAATGATGTGGTTTGGGTGATTTTTTTGGTCTGACAATGTTGTGGCAATGCTAATTCTTGTTAGCCAATCGCTGACGTTTACCAATGAACTAATAGTGAAATGAAATTATGCGTTTCAGTTGAACTTTTTGGTGCTTGAACACAAAATTTTAAGTATCCGCCAATGCTAATGCTAGCTTAGTTTTTGTGTGCCCGTCGATGGCATTTCACATGATTTGTTAGCATCAAACTCATGAAGTTTTGTCAAATGAATGTGACGAAGTTTTTTTTTTTTTTTTTGTTAGCTGGTCGATGGCGTTTCACAAGATTTCTTACCGTCAAACTGATGGAATTTTGTTTAATGAAATGGGTTTGGGTGAATTTTTTGGGCTGACTATGTTGTGGCAATGCTAATTTTTGTTAGCCAGTCACTGGCGTTTCAAAAGATTTGTTTGTATCTAACAAATGGAGTTTTGCTAAATAAATGTGATTTGGTTGAACTTTTTGTTGTTTGCATATAAAACATTTGATCATCTCGCAATGCTAATGCTAGCTTAGTTTTTTCTGCGCCGGTCGATGGCATTTCACATGATTTGTTAACATCAAACTAATGGAATTTGTTAAATGAATGTGACTTGGTGGAACTTTTTGTGTTTGAATTGGATTTTCTGTCAATGCAAATGCTAGCTTTTTTTTTGTTAGCTAGTCGATGGCATTTCGCAAGATTTGTTTGTGTCAAACAAATGGAGTTTTGTTAAATGAATGTGATTTGGTTGAACTTCATCAACGCTAATGCTAGCTATTTTTTTGTTAGCCAGTCAATGGCGCTTCACAAGATTTGTTAGTGTCAAACTAATGGACTTTCATTTAATGAAATCATGTGGTTTGAGTGATTTTGTTTTGGGCTGACAATGCTGTGGCAATGCTATTTTTTGTTAGCCAGTCTATGATGTTTCACATGATTTGTTAGCATCAAACTAATGAATTTCTGTTAAATGAATGTGACCTGGTAAAATAGAAAATGTTCCTTATCTGTCAGTGCTAATGCTAGCTTTTTTTTTGTTTTGTTAGCCAGTCGATGGCGTTTCCCAATATTTGTTAGCTTCAAACTAATGGAATTTCGTTTAATGAAGTGATGTGGTTTGGGTAAATTTTTTTGGGTCTGATAATGTTGCGGCAATGTTAATTTTTGTTAGCCAGTCAATGGCGTTTCAAAAGATTTGTCAGTATCTAACAAAGGGAGTTTTGCTGAATAAATGTGATTTGGTTGAAGTTTTTGTTGTTTGAATATAAAACATTTGATCATTTCGCAATGCTAATGCTAGCTTAGTTTTTCTGCGCCCGTCGATAGCGTTTCACATAATTTGTTAACAAACTAGAGGAATTTGTTAAATGAATGTGACTTGGTAGAACTTTTTGTGTTTGAATTGGATTATCTGTCAATGCTAATGCTAGCTAATTTTTTTGTAAGTCAGTCGATGGCATTTCGCAAGATTTGTTTGTGTCAAACAAATGGAGTTTTGTTAAATGAATGTGATTTGGTTGAACTTTATCAATGCTAATGCTAGCTAATTTTTTGTTTGCCAGTCAATGGCGCTTCACAGGATTTGTTAGTATCAAACTAATGGAATTTCAGTAAATGAAATCATGTGGTTTGGGTGAATTTTTGGGGGGCTGACAATGTTGTGGCAATGCTAGTTTTTTGTTAGCCAGTCTATGATGTTTCACATGATTTGTTAGGATCAAACTAATGAATTTCTGTTCAATGAATGTGACCTGGTTTAACTTTTTGTGTTTGAATAGAAAATGTTCATTATCTGTCAGTGCTAATGCTAGCTAATTTTTTTGTAAGCCAGTTGATGACGTTTCCTAAGATTTGTTAGCGTCAAACTAATGGAATTTCGTTTAACGAAGTGATGTGATTTGGATAAATTTTTTGGGGGTCTAATAATGTTGCGGCAATGCAAATTTTTTGTTAGCCAGTCACAAGATTTTCACAAGATTTTTTAGAATCAAACAAATTTTGGGTTAAATGAATGTGATTTGGTTGAGCTTTTGTTGTTTGAATATAAAATGTTTGGTCATCTCGCAATGCTAATGCTAGCTTAGGTTTTGTTTGTGTGCAATGGCATTCCACAAAACTCGTTAGCATCAAACTAATGGAGCCTTGTGAAATGAATGTGATTTGGTTGAATGTTTTTGTGTCTGAATATACAATTTTGATTATCTAACAATCCCAATGCTAGCTAATTTGTTAGCCAGTCGATGGTGTTTCACATGATTTGTTAACATCTAACTAATGGAGTTTTGTTGACTGATTTGGTTGAATTTTTTTGTATTTGAATATACAGTACAGTGTTTATTTTTGTGTTTTATGTGTCAATTTTAAAGTAAAAAAGCTCATTACTTTCAGGCATAAAACACAGGTTACAGTTCTTCAAATACAGATTGGTTGTTATTTGAAAAGGAGGTAGTCGGATATAATGGCTGATAGAGACTATTGCATCAAAATTTGGAGAACTGTGAGAGCAAGTTTTCAGTTTCTTGAAAAAGTGTGTCTGAGGGTAAAAACTTTTGTGCTTTTTGTTGTTCTTTATGTGCTTTGGCAACCACTAGCCTTTCTAATCATGTGATAAGGTTTCTGGAATTACCTGAAGGTATTCCGTGAAGAAAGAACCCAGCTCAGTTTTCAGCAGGTGCCTAGTGGAGGAACACATTAAGTCACGGTTTAAAACCTGTACAAATGTTGACTTTTCTGTTACAAAACAGGATATTGTGTGTCTACTTTATCTTTGTTTCTGTGTGGAACTGCCCTTGTTTACAGAACTGTTCCGTAATGACTGCGTATGTGCGCGAGACGGCTTGAGATAATGACATATCTGCTACGACCACACGGCACATGGATTGGCGTCCCTAGCGCAACGCGTGCCGTCAGCACATTTTAGAGCGCAAGCAGCGCAAACACTTGTATCCGAAACCATTTGTCTCCATTGATGTGAATGGAAATGCAGTTAATCTGTTTCCGTATTGTTTAATGTCTGTGTTGCTATCACTTGTGTTCACGTGAATGTTGTTAAAAGGCTTATAATTGCTGAGACAGCTATGCTAGTTTTGTAAGGCTAGCAGTGTTGTTTCCATTATGTGTTAGCATTAAGCTAGCAGACGTTAAGTCACTATGCGGCTTCTAGTCCAGTGAATCTTATTTGTTGACGTCATTAGACTGACATAAGACTGTCATTATTATGACATGACACTATCATGAGCATTAATGAATGCTTAAGACAGATGTCATTAAGTGTTATCCGGAAAATTATGTCACTTTTGAATGGATGTAGTGCAGTGTCATGTCTTAATTATGATGGTCTTATGACAGTCTTATAGCGCAACTGTCAAATAAAGTGTTACCAAACACCATAACTAGCAATTAATGAAACAACTGGAACAGTAACTGAAGAAATAATAAGCACAGAACAGGAATTTGGAGTGTTTTTACATCTTTAGCGCTGCAATGCATGCTAGGAGGCATGTTGGCTGAAAATAGTGTTGACAGCAGATGCCAGCAGAGGTTGACTGTCTCCCCAAGGAAACAGTGATGGCCAAATGAAGCGGGCAAATAGACCTGTTTTTTGCCTATTTTAAATAGTTTCATTTTTATTTATGAAACATTTTAACACATATTTTGCAGTGAAATTATTAATGTTGTTATTTTATATTAGTATATTTAGTCATAAACGTCAAATTGACCTTTCTTTTTGTAAAAAATAGATATTTTGAATATTAAATGTGTTCTGATTGGCTTAATGAAGGTTAGTGGTACATGTTTACAATTGGATTACAGTTATAAAAATTCTGTTTCTGACACGTTTAACTCTCATTGCCATTGACGGCGATAGACGTCCAATCCAGTTTTGACTGGGATGGGACAAATGAACGTTTATTTGATCCATTCCAGTCTGAAATGGAGCGGACATCTATTGATGTCAATAGCAATAATAATATTTAATATCAATATTAATTGATAAAATCATTTTTCGACACACATTCCTCGCACGTCCCTTGGTGTTTGCATTTTAAATGTTTTCTAGATAGAGTAAAACAAAAAAAAAATGCAGTTTTGCTTGGTGATATACTGTTAGCTAAATTTACATGAAGTAACTGAAAGTACAATACAACAACTTACCGGACGCCTTCATTGAGAGCGTAAAGTTCGTTGTCGGCCAAACCTTTCTTCTGGAAGACTGAGATGACGGCGTTGTGGATGCTGCAAGGACACACAAATTTAACTTAAAACCACATTTTTGTGTAACTAACAGCAAAAACATTAGTTTGGCTAGTGACCAGTCTTGAGTGTGCCAATGCAATTTCTGTGGCAAAATGTCTGTTTAGATTAATCAAGAAGGCTAATTTATTCATGAACCCTTACATTCATTTAGGGCAGGGGTCTCCAACTTGAAGTCCAAGGGCCAATTACGGCCCATGGGACAATAGTTTGTGGCCCCCCTTTGACATCCAATTGTAATATTAGGGTTGCTCGCATGTATTTTGCGATGGGCAATAAAAAAATATATAAATAATTTTAAATAAAATCAATTAACTGAATTGGGGGGTAAAAAATATTTAAATAGTAAAAAATAAAAAAGAATTTTAAAAAAATAATTCTAAATACAATGAAATGATTTTTTTTTTTAATTAAAACTTAAAAAAAAAAGATTTTTTTGTGTGTTCAATGTATTTATTCAGATTTAGCATTGGAAAGAGATAGATATAAGACCCTTTTTCACTTTTTTTCCCCAAATTATAATTTAAAAAAAAAAAAAAAAACTTTTATGTATATGGCGGAAAATACAGACAAGGCAGGTTCTGCTCTTGCACCCCTCTTTAAAATAAACTGCTGTGCTTTAAGCCAAAAGAACTGTTGTGATTGATAGAACAATATGTCTATATGCTGCCATAGCAGTTTTGGGGCGCATTAAGCCCCTGAACTATTTTTAATTTGTTCGTTTTACCCTGGAGACCCCCGTTTACAGACACCGCGTAACTGCTTTTGTTTCAACCCAGCCATAAAACCCATTTAAAAAAAACAACTTCATGAAATTATTCACCCGCATATTTCAAACTTTTAAACAAATTGCGTCACAATGAAAAAAATAGTGTCTGTAAATAGTTCAAAGTTATCTACCTCATAACTATCGCTTAATTGTTTTTGTTTTTTTTACTGTCGCATTTTCCCAATTATTTTAGATGATACAGTAAATAATCAATCCAAACAAAGATTTTTTTTTTTTAAATGTAAAAAAAAAATAAAAAATAAATGTTTAAAAGGGTAAATATTTGAAAAAGAAAATCTTCACCACTTCTTGATGTCTGCGATTTCTGCAGTGCGTCCCTTGTTATATTACCGTGTTTCACCCATAAAATCCCCCAAAAATCCGACTGTAGCCGGTCAGACCTGTGTCTTGACACTCGTTGAGACATGCTACACTGAGTTTTTGGATCGAAACAATGTAAGTACGCGATAATATCTCATTAAAATCATGGTGTCTTTAATTATGCTCTCTCATGCTCTCACCTGGAGTTAGGGTTTTAAACATTTATTTATTTTTTTTAAATGCCCTCCTGTTCAAAATGTTTCTTCCCCCAGAAAATTAAGATTTTAAGCTTTCCAATCATGTATCACACATGCATATAGGACAATTTTGAAATTTGGCCACATTTTCCGCCACATATATATTTTAATAAATGAGTATACAAGAACAATAATAATTGAGTGAGTCCACTCAAATCCGCTCAAGCTGCTCACTTACACACAATGAGTTGCCACAGCAACTGTTTAACAAGTTAAACGATGATTGACGCATGCGGCGCTTTGAAGCTTCGGCATCCAGGCGTCTGTGACAAGATCAAACATTAAACGTCTGTCACTCATTGTTAACTTTAATAAGCAAACTCCAACCTCTCCACAATGGCCAAGACCAAAGAGCTGTGTTAGGACATCAGGGATAAAATAATAGACATGCACAAGGCTGGGATGGGCTACAGGAAAATAAGCAAGCAGCTTGGTGAGAAGGTAACAACTGTTGGAGCGATTATTAGAAAATGGAAGAAGTTCAAGTTGATGGTCAATCTGCCTCGTTCTGGGGCTCCGTGCAAGATCTCACCTCGTGGGGCATCACTGATCATGAGGAAGGTGAGGGATCAGCCCAGAACTATACGGCAGGACCTGGTCAATGACCTGAAGAGAGCTGGAACCACAGTCTCGAAGAAGACCATCAGAAACGCATTACGCCGTCATGGATTAAAATCCTACAGCGCACGCAAGGTCCCGCTGCTGAAGCCAGTGTATGTCCAGACACGCCAGAAGTTTGCCACTGACTATCTGGATGATCCAGAGAAGCAATGGGAGAAGGTCATGTGGTCGAATGAGACCAAAATTGAACTTTTTGGTCTAAACTCGGCTTGTCGTGTTTGGAGGAAAAAGAAGGATGAGTACAACCCCCAAGAACACCATCTCAACCGTGAAACATGGAGGAGGAAACATCATTTTTTGGGGCTGCTTCTCTGCCAAGGGTACAGGACGACTGCACCGTATTGAGGGGAGGATGAATGGGGCTAATTATCGCCAGATCTTGGCTGACAACCTCCTTCCTTCAGTGAGAGCCCTGAAGATGGGTCGTGGCTGGGTCTTCCAGCATGACAACGACCCAAAGCACACAGCCAAGGCAACTAAAGAGTGGCTCCGTAAGAAGCATCTTAAGGTCCTGGAGTGGCCTAGCCAGCCACCAGATCTGAACCCGATAGAAAATCTATGGAGGGAGCTGAAAGTCCGTGTTGCCCGGCAGCAGCCCCGAAACCTTAAGGCTCTGGAGAAGATCCGCATTGAAGGAATTTAGTCCTCCCAGCCCAAACTGCACGGGGAGGCCGGCAACAGAACGGAAATGTGCTCCGTCGCTGACTCCCCCGAGGAGCCAGGCTAAGGAGGAAGCTAAACTACAGTTACAGTTTACAGTTGTCCGCATCCATATTAACTTTCAGTAATAATGTTGGTGTTATCTTTGCCCACTTAACCCCCTCTAGCCATGCCCACAATTGCAATTGTAAGCATGGCTATATCACTCATAGCTACTACTCAAAGTGCATTATGAATACCCAGTACATGTTATCATTCCCAAGTTACATCAGCTTGTGTGATACCCCAATTATCTAGACCAAATCAAAAACTATCCCCTATGGTGGTCTAAATGCCATCATTTGAGATTCTAACTCCTTTTTTTTTTTTTTTTTTTTTTTTTTTTTTTTTTTTTACCAATAAGCTTAATAATATTGATCGTCAACAACCCTAGTCACAAGGAATCATTTTGTCAAAGGATGGGAGTTGTACATTCATTTCTACAGTGTGTGGTTGTCTACTACACGTTTAAACTGTTCAATGGTTACCATTGCAACAATCAACACAAAAACATTTATATGTCTTATTATTTCCAGTTTACAAACCCCTCATGTCCAATTCAGATCCCAAACAAAGCCACTCAGCAATAATTAAAATATTTATGTCTTGGAAAGTGATGCCTTTTCCTTTGTTCCTTATGTCATTCAAAATATGTATCTTTCTCCCCTTTTGTGAAACAATTAGGTCCCCCGAAAATAATTGCAAAATAACAAACCAGTGAATAGGATCAATAGAATAAATGCAAGTCAACCAGTTTGACTTTTTATAAAAAATGGAAAAGAATAGAAATAGATGAATAGAATTTTTAGAAAAAATTCTAAAAAAATATGAAAAATACAGTTAGCACAGACATGGAACTAAACAACACTTTCTCCACTCCTCCTTTTTTTGTTTGTTTTTTTTAAATATTATTCAAGTCCTTAAAAATAAAAATCTGTTCCATAAAGGTGTCCAAAGGAATGGAAAAATATCACATGAGAGTAATTCATCAAAAGATCAAGAACAAAAATCCAAAATGAAAACATAAAAATTGTCTTATACTGGGGAAATTGTATTTATAGGCAGTAGACTTGGAAAGGTATTCTGAAATTAAATTAACTCATCTCTAGATTCTGTCTCATTATCGTTGTATCGTTCGAGTATTATTCTTAACTTTTAACATAAGCAACTTCCCCAGCATAATAAATTGCATTTGGCACGATGCCCGTGTTTGTTTACGTTCTCAAATTTAATTCCTCCCCTCTTATGTAATTTGTTAATTCGATTCCTACTGTGGTCTTTCTCTTAAAAAATTGGTTGCTAATTTCCCCTATAATTTCAAAGCACAAAATTTACCTACATTGGTCTTGTCTTTTCATCCCAGATCATGAAATTGGTGAAAATGTCTTATTCCCCTTTTTTATTTTATTTTATTCATTTCTTGATTTCTTTTTTGCAAGGATAGCCCAATTCTATCCGCAGGTGACCCAAAAGATTATATTTTAGTGGAATCTGGCATTTTCAAGTCTTTTTAAAAACCTAAATCCACTTTTACATTGTCCCGTATATCAAAATTAACACATATAGGAGATTCTCCCTCCGCATTCTTCCGGGAGTCAATAGTGGCTAGGGAAGGACTGTCTTATCTATCGTTTTACCAAAACAACCAGAGACTTGAGCTTGAGATGACCCACTTTAAAACTTTGCTCTTTCCTAAACTTTAACCCTTTAGGCAAGGCATCTCAAACTTAAATTAGCTTCTATAGACTCCAAATTAAACGGAACTACAAAATAACTCCAAAATCAGTTTTACGAAAGTGCAAAAGGAAAAGAAAATATACTAAATGAAATTATTTCCTTCAAGTGTCAACAATGAAAAGAAAATATCCAAGTTAAGATAAAAATAAAAACTAATAAGACTTACTATTTATCTCATTCTGGGAACGTTATCTCCGATGTAAATTTGGAATCGTGATAAGTGTTATGAAAGAACCATTTGCTTTTTTTTTTTTTTTTTTTCAAAGATGTTCTAGTTACTTTAAGGGGTGTTATGAATGTCAATTAGCTCAAATATTTACAATTCTTATATTGCATTGTTACATGTTTTATTGTGGCCCCCTATTTGATAATTTGTCAATTAACTTTGGTCATGGCCTGTCTCGACAAAGTTGGCCACTTATTTCCTACTCTATTTTCATAACAGCAAAAATTAGTTCAATTTTAATTGTCTTCTTATATCAAAACTAAAATCAATAAAGTTATCCTGTTGTTCTTTGGATCCCAGCTGAATTCACGACAGCCAATTCTATCAACATGTGATCCAAAAGTGACACTTTCCCCATATTCATCATGCTTGAATCCCCTAAAAATTACATTTCAAACTATTCGTCATACTAGAAGCGAGCCATGATATCAATTCCCCGTTACTAATTTTAAGGTGTTCTTTGCTGGTTCGGTTTGCATGTTTGTTATTCTAATAATTGTAAGTTCGTGGTTGAACGCATCACTTTAATATTCTTTTGTTTCTCTACATTCTTTTGTGAGTAAAAATCTTCTTGTTAGAAAAAGCTTTTTTTTTTTTTTTTTTTAAAATCTATAACTTTACCAAACATCCAGGGACTTCAGCCCTCCTTGCTCTGCTTGGCCTGAACAAGAGCAAGAGGGGCCTCCCGCCCATCGGCCCGCGCACCTCATTTTGAACACTGTGTTCCTTTTCTAATCAGATCTACTGATTTTTTAGAATTTTTTACATATTGTCCCTTTTTTGGCTCTCAATTTTATCTTAAAATGTTAAACAAGGACTGGAAAATTCCCAGCTTCAATTCTAGCCTCCCCTTATAATCAATCTTGGCAAACAACCCAGCGGATGCCGTCGAGGACCCCATGTTGCAAATAGGGGCCACCGACGGCCCGCCCTCCTTATTTTGAACACAGTGTTCTTTTCTAATCAGATAGCCCAACTCCAGGCGCCATGCCAACGGCTGTCTCCCAGAACGTTAACAGGGGCGCTTCCTATTTTTTCGGCTTCATTTCGAACAACACTAAGCAAAACAAAACGTCCACTTACTTTAACTAGAGACTACACGACACAACAACTCGTCTAATTTCTTCCCTGTACCCTCACAGCCCTCCTTAGCGCATTCATATAGCCATTTGTCACGGGTCCCTGACCTAAATCTCCGCTGGGCGAATGTGTTCATGGCCATGTTTATTGTTCTGCTTACCGCAAGCAGCGAGGCCCTCTTTGCTGTTGGGCGTCACTTCCAACAGCGGGCTTAATACCTTTATTCTTTTTTAAGGGGGGACCACTTCCTAGGGCCTCCACAACCCAGCTCTCAAACCTCCGACTCGTCAGCCCTGAGGTGCGGAACCGCTACGTTCCAGTCCCGGTGGCTTTGGCCCGGCCTGACGCTGCCCGCCAGCCAAACCACCACAACCTTCAGGACAAGTATATGTCTATCCAAATTTATATGTATACCTCTAAATATACATATAAATGCATACACATATTGCGCGTAACAGACCCCTCATCTAACTTAAAAAGTGGGTCGTCGCATCTACTCTATACTCAAATATACATGCCCATATCTATCCCATACACATATCTTTGTATGTATATGCATACATGCGCATGTATATATTACGTATGTCCCACCACATCAAATCGGGAAACAACAACCTGTTGTCTAGGAGCCAACCAGCCTGAGCGGGAGGGAAACGCTGTGTCCCAACCTGTGGTTGGGAAGCGCGAGTGGGGAGGGTGAAGTTGATAAAGGGGTGGGGGTCTGGTGTTCACGGAAGATTGGTGTTTAAGTATTTTCTAAATTATTGTTCTTTTATTTAATATTTAGGAATGAGTAGCCAGTAACTGGCTAATGGTTTTTTAGTTTTTAGTCTTAGAGTGTTTTTTTTTTTTTTTTTTTTCTTAGTATTTTCTAAATTATTGTTCTTTTATTTTTTATTTTAGCAGGATCCTCTTACATATTTATTTTAGCATTTTATTTAGTATTTGTGATATAATTATAGTATTTTAGTATGTAGGAAAGGAATGGAGAGGGTCGCGCGGTTGCGAGCGCACATAGACGTGCGCGCGCAAGTGCGCGCGACAGGCGCAGGCACCGGCTCACAACCTCTTTTGTGTTGTTAAGTTTCTCGCAATTTAATGAGGCTCCGGGGACACCGCTTCCTAATAACCTAAGCTTGTCCTGTTTTTTCTTTTTTTTTTTTCCTTCGCCCAGCCTAAACTACGCGACGCATGGCGTATATGTTGCACTCTTTCTGAATCTACCCCTCTAGTGCTAAGACTAATGAAGACTGATGTTACACTACACTTGTTTCCCCTTATTCCTTCAACCGAATGCACAAATCACAGTTAGACAAAACACAAAATGGTCGAAGGTCGCTTCAAGCCAACTTTCACCCGCCTTAAATTATGACAAAACGTCTTTTTACCTTTTCGGCTTTTAGCGGTGCACCTAAAAGGGCTCCAGTTGACTCTTCCGCAGCCGTTCGTCCATCCCCTCCGTCGTCTGGGCCTATCACGTCGTCAAACCATCACGTCGGGTCACCAACTGAAGGAATTTAGTCCTCCCAGCCCAAACTGCACGGGGAGGCCGGCAACAGAACGGAAATGTGCTCCGTCGCTGACTCCCCCGAGGAGCCAGGCTAAGGAGGAAGCTAAACTCCGCGCGTTCCTGTGTTAACCCTTTGCACACTGACTCCATGTTTCAAAAGCTTGAAGAACACTCGCCGAAAACAGGTTGACAATTTATTCGTCGACAATGGTCAAAGACAAGGCAAAAACAGACGACGGAGGGACAATTCTGGATCCAAAACAAGGCTACATGTTTCCGAGCAGAAGAAAATCTGTCTTATCTCAGTGTCCAGTCTTTTTGAAGTCTTTGCTGACGCGGGTCTCGTCGAAGGCGTTTCTGGGCGTTGCTTTGGGGCCGCCCCCGCTGTGGCCGGTTTTGGGCGGTTTAGGTTCGTGCGCGGATTGGGACGCCCGCTATCAACTTTGCTGTCCGGGCTGGTGGTGCTTGTTTTAGGACAAAGCGCTTTGTCCTTGGAGTTTGCTGAGAGCAGATTCCCCGAGTATGTGCGTCACTCTTGTGATAAGACGGCATTGTGTATCTCTATTTCTTCTCATTAAACTATGGTGTGCTATTTATTTTATATTAGTAGTGTAGTCCTACCGTAAATATGAAAATGATACACATTTCCTGATTAATTATATTACGTGTGTTAGCCTAATGCAAACAGTTAGACGGTGCCTACGAAAACCTGTACCATATGTATGTGTTAGACTATATATGTGTTAGACTAATGCAAACAGTTATATGGTGTGTGCGATGACGATATCGTTTCCCCTTCAGCATGGAGGAGTGGGCCAAAATCCCAGCTGCAGTGTGTGCAAACCTTGTCAAGGACTACAGGAAATGTTTGGTATCTGCAATAGCAAACAAAGGTTTCTGTACCAAATATTATGTTCGATTTTTGTGATGTATCAAATACTTATTTCATGCAATTAAATGCAAATTTATTATTTAAAAATCATACACCATGATTTTCTGTTTTTTTTGTATTAGATTCCGTCCCTCACAGTTGAAGAGAACTTATGATACAAATTACAGGCCTCTACATGCTTTGCAAGTGGGAAAACCAGCAAAATCGGCAGTGTATCAAATACTTGTTCTCCCCACTGTAATAAAGTTGGGTGCATTACTTTTTGAATACGCCTCGTAATTGGAAAAAAAATCTGCGATGGACTGAGGGCGCGAAGTTTAAAGCGCGAAATAGCGAGGGATCACTGTCCATGAATTCAAATAAATCTGGCCTGTGTTCATTTTTCTCTGGGAAGTTGATTTATTTATCTTTTTATTTTGTTTGATACATCTCTTGTGACTTCACATAGCTGCCACTGACAGCAATAGGTGTTTTGAATATCAATTTACCTCTTTTACAAACTACCTAACTAACTAACTAACACATACAGTACTCTGTGACCTGGGCTGGCAATCAACAAGTTAAGCTAATGATAGCTTTTGAATCGGAAAAACCGTCCCTGAAAGAGGTAAAATACTTGCTGACGACTGTAGTCAGTCTCTACAGTTGGCTAGCAACCAATCCAGGCCATATCTCACCTCTGGCCTTGCAGCTGGGATAGACTCCAGTCTTTCCCATGACCATGAACTGATTTAGCAGTTAAATAAACAGGTAGAGTTGTAGATTTGTGGTTTTCAAATTGTTTGGCGGTCATAAATTCCTTGTTGGAATATTGTTTATTTTGAAGTGGGAATATGCAGGGTTGCCACAACGAGGGTTGCCAACCGTCCCTTGAAAACCGGAATCATCCCGTATTCAGAAACAAAAGTGCATGTCACATATTGAGCTCACATGGGGTCAAATTATTATATCACAATTATTATTTATTTATTTATTTTTAAATCATTTTTTACATACAAAAAAAATAATTAAAGGGTGACGGTTATGAGGCTGGCCGGCTCCACCAATTTTTTCAGGGAGTTGGCAACCCTAGCGACAACCCAAATAAACATACCTGTTCCAGGTGGCATTAGCTCCCGCCCTCTTCTGCTTCTCGCCTCTGTCCTCCGGTGAACCCTTGTCGCTCTTAGCTAGCTCGCTAAGGCTGGGCGAGCTCATCAGCTTGAGGCGGTGCAGAGTCCTTACGGGAGTCATCGAAGACATTGGTTAGCAAAACAGAGACGACGATAGGAGTAAAAAACGGTGGAGTTATACAAGATAAGAGAGAAGGACGGACGCCGCCCCGAGTTTTCGAGAGTGGAGAGAACAGAGGCACCGATGGGATTCACAAACAATAGCGGCATTGATGCCAACAAATATTTATGCAACACAAAGATGCCAGTAAAAGTGCGGGGTAAGCACCAGCCAAGTGCTTGTCACTCAGCGAGCAAGTAGGAAGTACGCTAATTACATTACACGACAATAAAATACTGCATTTTCTGGACTATAAGTTGCATTTTCTTCATAGTTTGGCTGGGCTGCAACTTATACTCAGGTTTGATTTCTTTGTTTTTATCACACAACAGCCATAAATCTACTTCTGGAGTTGGTAGAGTAGTTCAGAAGTGTTAAACGCTGCCGTCAGCGGCGTTGATAAATGTTCCTGCCTGCCCAGTTTTAATTTGGTGGGTTCCTGTTAATTTGTGTTAACTTTGTCAGCTTCGTTTTCCACCCACGATTACCTGATTGCACACTCCTGTTAGTCATTAGTCGTACTCCTTATATGCTCGTCTTGTGTCTTGTTCTGTGCCAGTGTGTTTTCACTTGTTGGACCTTCAGAAGGAAGCTTCGACAGTGTCTTCAGGTTACGTTTTTGTCCCATGCATGCTGTTTGCGGTTACCAGTTGTGTTTTGAAGAGCTTTGTTTTCACGTTCCTGGCAATAAATCCAATATTGAAACCTGCCATTTAACTCTTCTTTTGCATTTAACTCCAGCAGTGAGTGCCCAGCATTGAGAAAAAATAATGAAGATAATAATAATTTTCGGACTATAAAGCGCTACTTTTTCCCCCTTATTTTGAATCCTGCGGCTTATAGTCTAGTGCAGCTTATTTGTAGATTTATTTGGGTTAATAGGTAACACTTTATTTGACAGCAGCTTCATAAGACTGCCATAAGACCAAATGAACCACCATGAAGCTTTGAACCAATTCGCTGCAAAGCTTCATTGCTTTAAGAAGCTTCATTTGGCCATCACAAATACCTTAAGGGAGATAGTCAACCTCTGCTGCCACCTGCTGTCAACACTGTTATCGCCCAACATGCCTCATAGCATGCATTGCGGCACTATAGCTATTAGGGGTGTAACGGTACACAAAAATCTCTGTTCGGTACGTAACTCGGTTTTGAGGTCACAGTTCGGTTCATTTTCGGTACAGTAAGAAAACAAAATGCAAAATATAAATGTGCTAGTTTATTACACACTTTTGTGCTTTCAACAATAGGAACATTAGCCTATACAAAGCTAGAACTCTGCTCAAAAAGTAGCAGTTATTTAAAGATAATCCAACAACAATTTGCCTTTCAGACCTCGCATATTGATGAGCTTTCTTTCTGAAAGAAAGAAGAAAAAAAGAAGTCCTGTGCTAAAGAGAAAAGCAATCCCAATGACAAAGATTTTAACATGGATTTTACAAATGAAATGCCTCAATTAATCATTTTTTTCCCCTCATGAACAGTTTTCAAAAGCTTTATTGGTGGATTTTCACAAGTTAAAGCGCCACACAGAAATTAATAAATTTAATTGTGTAAGCAGGATCTGTGTATTATTCTTATTATTTAATTACAGGTGTTTTAGCTCATTTCAATTTATTTTATTTAAATGGGCTATTATTTATTTTATTATGTGTTTGTATTTTACAAACGTGATGGAGTATTCATTTATATCTTGTATTTTATTTTGTATAACTTTAGTTCCTATGTGAATATTAGTTCCTACTTGTTTTGTTGTGGTAGGAGGGTTTTGTATTGAACACGGGGCCATGTTGGTTATTATTATAGCAGAGAAGACAGCAGTAAATCAACAAAGACAAGTCAACTGTGCCCCGATCTACCACTCAAGAGATCTGATGGACTCAAAAAGTGGGTTACGATTGCATATTAGTTTGAAAATCGACCGGATCCACTGTATTTTTACACGAGTGACTTCCGGTCTGCCTGATCCTAGCTAGTAGTATTGACGCAAGAGGGCCGCATCTCGCGTCAAATAATAAACTCTGCCGTTCTTTTCGATGTGCGTCGTGTTGAGCCGCTTCTGGGACGCGTCTAACACGCGGCCGCACTGCGACTAGTGTGCATTGGCTGATTGACTTTAACGCCAGCGTTTCACTGCGTTCTCGCGGTGGCCACGTTGTCGCGCCGTTGACGTTTCTGGGTTATACTGTCCTCTCGTGTTGGTCCTCATTATAGCAGAGAAGACGGAGTAAATATAATCTACACAAAGAAACTGTAACCCGATCGACTCGCAGACTCGAAAAGTAAGGGTTATATTACGTCAGAAACTCGTTCGGTACGCCTCCGTTCTGAACCGAGCACCCCGTACCGAAACGGTTCAATACAAATACATGTACCGTTACAACCTTATTAGTTATGGTATTTGGCAACACTTTATTTGACAGTGGCACTATTAGACTGTCATGAGACCATCATAATTATGACATGACACTATCATAGGCATTAATGAAAGCTTATGAGAGCTGTCATTAAGTGTCATCCGGCAAATATGTCACTAACTCCATTTATGTCCAGCTCGGATATTTTACATCCATTTAAAAATGAGAAAATTTGCCGGTAACGCTGCAATGCATGCTAGGAGGCATGTTGGACGACAACAATGTTGACAGCAGGTGGCAGCAAAGGTTTACTGTCTCTAAGGGAGCAGTGATGGCCAAATGAAACTTCTTGAAGCATTGAAGCTTTGCAGCCAATTGGTTCAAAGCTTTATGGTGGTTCATTTGGTCTTATGACAGTCTAATGATGTGGCTATCGAAAAAACTGTTACTGGTGTAACTATCCCATAGTCCAGTGCGGCTTATCTCTGAACAAAAACCATTTTCGTGTCAAAATTGATGGCTGGCGGCTTATAGACAGGTGCGCCTTATAGTCCATACATTACGGTTATAACAATTTTATATTGTCTCTCACAGCGGGCAAGCACCTACCATGAAAATCTCAAACCGGCCCATCAATTTTAAGTGGGAGAACTTGCAATATCGCAGGGTTTTCAAATACTTTTTTTCACCTCACTGTATGCCTTATGACACTATGTATAATACGGTAGCCTAATGCATGTGTAAAACAATTTATTTGTGTGTATGCGTTATAGGTATAACTAGGGATGGGAATTGATAGGATTTTTACGATTCCGATTCCATTATCGATATTGCTTAACGATTCTTTATCGATTCTCTTGTCGATTCTAATTTGGGGGGAAAAAACAAACATTTTGATTGGCATCGAGTTTGTTCAATCAGAAGTCACAACCTTACAAACTCACAACGAGGTCAAAAGAGGCCCAAAGCCTCAATGTTAACTGTGGCAATAAGTGGCAAATACACAAGAATGTGTAACATTTTACTGAAACTTTTTTCTAATAGAAATAAAAAATATTGGTTTATATTGGAATATAGGTCGTTGTTCTGCCTTTGGCAATATGTGTTAAACGCAGGGGTCCCCAAACTTTTCCTGTGACGGCCACATAACTTTTCCCTTCTCTGATGAGGGGCCGGGGTCAGTTTGTAACAGAAAAGTGTGACATTGCAGAGTGCCTAAATGTAAAAATGTATTGTTTTTCAGAAAGCCACACTCGAATGACCCTTTCTGGATTCTTCACGGAACAAAAGTAAATAAAATAAAAATAATAATATAATATAATAATAATAATAAAAACACTATTAATTAAAAAGATAATAACCAAATAACCCTCTCTGAGTTCTTCACAGAAAAAGACAGGAAATAAATAACACGAGTGAAAAAAAAATAAATAAATTGTTCGGGGAGCCGGACCAAATGTGGAGGCGGGCCGTAGTTTGGGGACTCCTGGCAAAGTGTATTATTTACCATTAACGCATGCCTTTTAGTTTTTATGGCGCTTTCACGCTCAAGTGGGGGCGCCCTTGTGCTTCCTCACGCGAAGAAGAATGCGCTCACGTGAAGAAGAGCGCGCTTACACACGAAGAAGAAATGCCGCATCCAAGCGAGTGAGCGAGTTAGTAAGAGAGGGAAACACTGCTACGAGCCGACGTTCTTTGTTAATGTTTGTAAAATATCTACAGAGGCAACGCCTGTATGTATCATCTTTTGTGTTGTTGTTGTTGTTGTGGTGCGTTTCCACTCGCGATCGGACACTTAAATCCAGTTGTGTAGTGGTTTGAACGATGTGCTAATGCTAGCGAACGCATGCTAACCGTTTATTATTCTTGTATTAGCTGCTAATCATCGCTGATTTACGTTGATGCAAACCTGTTTGTTATTGGGGACGAAATTGATTTGTTTCATTTCTATTTTTAGTTTCACTCTTCAAGTGATGGTTGAATAAAGTCAGCAAATTATACCAACGTCTTCTGCATCGTCATTTGGGAGTTTAGCTAGCTGTATAGCCAGGACAGGGCCTTCGCGTCTCTGTGCTGTCGTATTCATTCCCTCCCGATGCAGTTATCTCCACCTTGCAATGACTGCAAGTCGCTTTGTTGTAATGTTTCCTCGTGAAGTGAAGACACACTTTCGTGCGTTTTAACCTACGTCATTGTTATGTTTACGGCTGCAATGCTCGTGCTAAACCATCGTAACCTTTCATTTTCACCCTCTTTCCTGGTGAACTGTAGCCAAACTTTGGAGCGAGTGGTTCTTGGCGCCATGCTAGTTTGACGCGTCTAGACAACAAGACACGTCACGACGCAATACGTGTCTTTAGGAATCGTTAAACGGATCGTTCAGGCTTTTTCATTGTGATGTCGAGGCCTCCAAACACTAGGAACCGGTTCGGAATTGGAATCGGATTTCGATTCCCATCCCTAGGTATAACTGTGCTTAAAACAGTTTTCTCTGCATTTCAGTGGTTTTAGGAGGTTTGACATCCACCCCCCCCCCACCAAAAAAAAAAAATTCTGGCTCCATGGCGACATTCATGCCAAGAGAGTTCCGGCAAGAAATTCTAGCCACATTCACCCCTGCTTAAAACTCCAGTCTGACATGTATTTATTCCCTTCTTCATCCTGCACTTTTTTCGTGACTGCGATTTATAATCTGACGAATACGGTCGTCCTTCCCAGTCGGGTCGGTGTACTTCTACTGGATCAAATTATGCAGTATAAACATCAAAAGACGGTTTCGACTTGATGGAGACGAGAGACGGTGGGATTTAACGGCACGCGGATAAGTAGATTACCCGGAAAGCTGGGTTTTAGGAAGCGTTAATCTTGACGGGTGAGTGATGCTCACCTCCTGATTGGATGCTCATTGCCGCCGTCCAAGTCCGGGCTCGGGGGAGGCGCCGAGAAGGTGCTGAAGTTGAGGGAGAGGGGCCGCGGGGAGGAACGTGAGGCGTGCCGCCGCCTGAGTCCGTCCAGCATCTACGTGGAAACAGTGATCTTAGAATTTTCAGGAAAATTCATGCATTGGCTGTACAGTAATAGACGTTCGCCGGATAGTCAGTTATGGAAAAATGAATGATCACAGGGGGAAAAAAATGTTAGTTGTAGCTACAGTGGGGAGAATAAGTATTTGATACACTGCCGATTTTGCTGGTTTTCCCACTTGCAAAGCATGTAGAGGTCTGTAATTTGTATCATAAGTTCTATTCAACTGTGAGGGACCGAATCTAATACAAAAAAACAGAAAGTCACGTTGTATGATTTTTAAATAATAAATTTGCATTTAATTGCATGAAATAAGTATTTGATACATCACAAAAATCCAACTTAATATTTGGTACAGAAACCTTTGTTTGCTATTACAGATACCAAACGTTTCCTGTGTCCTTGACAAGGTTTGCACACACTGCAGCAGGGATTTTGGCCCACTCCTCCATGCAGATCTTCTCCAGAGCCTTCAGGTTTTGGGGCTGCTGCCGCGGGCAACACAAACTTTCAGCTCCCTCCATACATTTTCTATCGGGTTCAGATCTGGTGACTGGCTAGGCCACTCCAGGACCTTAAGATGCTTCTTAAGGAGCCACTCTTTAGTTGCCTTGGCTGTGTGCTTTGGGACCCAGCCACGACCCATCTTAAGGGCTCTCACTGAAGGAAGGAGGTTGTCAGCAAAGATCTGGCGATACATATCCCCATCTATCCTCCCCTCAATACGGTGCAGTCGTCCTGTACCCTTGGCAGAGAAGCAGCCCCCAAAAATGTTTCCTCCTCCATGTTTCACAGTTGGGATGGTGTTCTTGGAGTTGTACTCATCCTTCTTTTTCCTCCAAACACGACGAGCCGAGTTTAGCCCAAAAAGTTCAATTTTGGTCTCATCCGACCACATGACCTTCTCCCATTGCTCCTCTGGATCATCCAGATGGTCAGTAGCAAACTTCAGACGTGTCTGGACATGCATTGGCTTCAGCAGCGGGACCTTGCGTGCGCTGTAGGATTTTAATCCATGACGGCGTAATGTGTTTCCAATTGGTTTTCTTCGAGACTGTGGTTCCAGCTCTCTTCAGGTCATTGACCAGGTCCTGCCGTGTAGTTCTGGGCTGATCCCTCACCTTCCTCATGATCAGTGATGCCCCACGAGGTGAGATCTTGCACGGAGCCCCAGAACGAGGCAGATTGACCGTCAACTTGAACTTCTTCCATTTTCTAATAATCGCTCCAACAGTTGTTACCTTCTCACCAAGCTGCTTGCTTATTTTCCTGTAGCCCATCCCAGCCTTGTGCAGGTCTATTATTTTATCCCTGATGTCCTTACACAGATCTTTGGTCTTGGCCATTGTGGAGAGGTTGGAGTTTGTTTGTTTGAGCATGTGAACAGGTGTCTTTTATACAGGTAACAAGTTCAAACAGGTGCAGTTACTTCCGGTAATGAGTGGAGAACAGAAGGGGTTCTTAAAAAAGAACTGAGAGCCGAACTATTTACTAGCTGGTAATGTATCAAATACTTATTTCATGCATTTAAATACATATTTATTATTTAAAAATTAGACAATCGGATTTTCTGGATTTTTGTATTAGATTCCGTCCATCACAGTTGCAGAGAACTTATGATACAAATTACAGACCTCTACATGGCTTGCAAGTGGGGAAACCAGCAAAATCGGCAGTGTATCAAATACTTGTTCTCCCCACTGTAGATTTGCGATACAAGGCTTACGATAACAATGATCTCATCGATATATGGGTCAGGAAATCATTCTAGGATATTCTACTACACAACTAATAAAACGAAAAACAAGCTATTTTCATCCTTTTACTGTGAATTGAAATGAGTTTATCACTTGTAAACATCCAATCCATTTGTTCATTTATTGCCACCCTCACACTTCAAACGGATTGGACGTCTATGGCCCATAGGTGGAGTTTGACTTTTGGGCCGGGGGGGGCACAACATGTTGATGACCCCAAAACGCAGTGTCAGCAATAAAATTAACTTACAAGAATATTTATAATAATAAGTTGAAAATGAGCGTTTTTTTTGTTTCCCATCATTCTTGAGGGGAATTCTAAATCAGGCTGGTTAGGACAGCTATACTTTTCGCCAAGAACGTCATCCATTGAATAAGGTACACCGGCCAGTGTCGTGCCAATGTAGTTACCCCAGTCAAAAATGGTATCCCCTGGGCGGAGCCATATGGAGGTAGATTTGTGTCTTCATTATTCTATCAAAAAATGTGTTTGAATGCAAAAATCAATCTGAAACTCCAAAAAATGCATTTGAAATATATTTTTCTTTGAATTTTTTGGGGGGAATTGAAGTCATTTTTTTTTTGAAGCAACTGATTGAAGTAATGTTGTTTTGCGTTTGGGCCACATTTTGGCTAGGACATTTGTGTCTTTATTATTCAACAAAAAAAATACATATTTTCAAACGAAAAATCACTTCAATCAAAAAAAAAAAAAAAAAAAAAAAAAAAAAAGCATTTCAATCATAGAAAAAAAGTTTTTGAATGCGAAAAAATATTTGGGAATCAAATATTTGCATTTGCACACATTTAATTTTTAATTTAAAACGTTTTCTTTGATTTTAGCAGTCCTTTTTGTGTAGGGGCCATATTGTGTGTCTAAGTCCTTAAATCCCGCCAAAAGTTTAAAAAAATAAATAAATAAATAAATTCAAACAAAGGTAAAAATCATTTGAAAAATAAAATTTCCCTCCTTCTTTTTTTTTTAAATAATATGCAAAGCAAATGACTGTTTAAGGTGCTAGTCACATGATCTGTTCGAAAAATTATTTTGACCAATTATAAAAATCTTTTTTGTCCGTTTACTAATTTTTGTTGTTTCCTTTAATGCTTTACAACTTATATATATATATATATATAGGAAAGTCAATTACATGCAATGACAGTTTTCGGCCATTGGGTGGCCTGGACCCCCTGCCCCCCCCTTAAACTCCCCTTATGCTATGGCCGTCAATGAGTTAATTTTGGTGCATTTCAGGTAATTTCCTGTGGATTTTCAATCATTTCCTGTTCATTTTGGGCCATTTACAGGTCACTTTCTGTTGATTTTAGGGCTATTGAATACGAAGGGACCCAGCATCGGCCCAAAATGAATGGGAACCGTGTCAAAATAAATAGTAATTGACCTATAAATGTCCTAAAACGAAAAGGAAGTGACCTATAAATGCCCCAAAAACCGTTAAGTTTGGTTGTGAATGACCTGGTCTGATCCATTATTACTTGGACATGCGTTCATTGGACACCTACCAACTTTCGGTCATTTCCTTTTTATTTTGGTGCATTTCTGGGTCACTCCCTGTTGATTTGGGTTTACTAAAGAGGAAGTGACCTAGGATTGTCCCCAAATGAATAGGCAGTGACAGGCATACATAACATAAAAAAATTAAAACACCTGAGCTGAGCCTCGAACAGTATTAAAACGTTAATAAATGACGATCTAAGTACAACAAAAGAAGAATTAGCTAACTTAGATAGCAAAAGTCTGCCAGCTTAAATTCTATAAAATGTAGGGCTGTCAAATTTTTAATCGAGTTAATCACAGCTTAAAAATTAATTAATCGTAATTCATCGCAATTCAAACCATCTATAAAATATGTCATATTTTTCTGTAAATTATTGTTGGAATGGAAAGATAAGACACGACGGATATATACATTCAACATACTGTAGATAAGTATTGTATTTGTTTATTATAACAATAAATCAACAAGATGGCATTAACATTAACATTCTGTTAAAGCGATCCATGGATAGAAAGACTTGTAGTTCTTAAAAGATAAATGTTAGTACAAGTTATAGAAATTTTATATTAAAACCCCTTTTAATGTTTTCGTTTTAATAAAATTTGTAAAATTCTCAATCAAAAAATAAACTAGAAGCTCGCCATTGTTGATGTCAATAATTACACAATTCTCATGGTGCTGAAAGCCATAAAATCAGTCGCACCCAAGCGCCAGCAGAGGGCGAAAAATCTCCAAAAAACACAAGTAACAAGTGCACATGATACTGTGCTGTCATTTTAATCGGTTTGAGCGGGGCATGTGCGTTAATTGCGTCAAATATTTTAACGTGATTAATTAAAAAAATGTAATTACCACCCGTTAACGCGATAATTTTGACAGCCCTAATCAAATGTTTTTTTTTTTTTTTTTTTTTACAATGCTGTTAAATGGTTCAAACACATATTCCCACCAAAAAACGGCTAAATATACCTATAAACTAAATTACAAATGCATTAAAAAAAACATTAGCTCAAACTAATACTTAGCTTATATTGGCCTTAACAAGGAGCAGCTGAATTCAGCCATGTGAAATTAGTGATATTCACTGTTGCCACTAGAGGGCAGTGTATCCACCCAAATCAATAAAACTAAATGCAAACACTTTCAAAATAAACGACTACTCAAAGAAGCAAAATTTAGTTCAAATCTTTTTCTAATCAAATTACTCGAGTTAATTGATTAATCGTTGCTGCACTACTCACAATCAGCAGGAAGTGACCTGTAGATGCCCTAAAATGAATAGGAAGTGACCTCTAAATGTCCCCAAACTGGCTGTGCATGATCTGGTTTCAGAGCCATTGATGTTGCGAGACAACCAATTTATTTTGACGGTCAAAATGGATTGAATTGAAATTGAACTGGACGTCCAGAGCCTTCAATGGCAGCCAACGACTTAACATATACAATATTCTACTGAAAATTTTTGCTAGCAACCTATCCTTTTATTTTTTTTAAACACTGACACTATTTTAGAATCACATATCAGTTCCTGTGGGCAGCATATAGATAACCTTTCGGGATACAAAATATTGCGATACATCACAATTTCAATGTATTGTCACACCCCTAAATGTTTTAGTTAGCGTTCTCACCAATAAGAACGAGGAAAAAGCGTGTTAGATCTTGCGCCTTCCCTCTGGGCAGTTTAAAAAATGTAATCATGTCAAATGTTTTCTCAATAGCTGACTTACGATATACTTTGTTGTCACTACTAGCAATATCCTTTGAAAGAAAAAAAAAATATCGTAAACAATACAGTCATGCCTGTTTTTTCCGCACTTTATGTCAATAATTGACATTGTTTTTCACAAAACTAGCATGTTAAGTACAATATTGCTCAGATTTTTCAAGAAAAAAGGGATCAGTTAGTTCAGAAACTTGACGTGAAAGCGAAAAACAGGTTAATTTTAGACAACTAACTGGATACATAAAGAATGAATAGCAATTTTAGTATACCAAGGAGAACAAGGACAAAGCGTGTTAGATCTTGACCCCTCCCTCTGGGCAGTTTTAAAAAATGTAATCATGTCAAGATTTTCTAATATCTAACTGACAATATACTATGTTTTCACTACTAGCAATATCCTTTGTAAAAAAAAATATATATGTATATATATATATATATATTTATTTATTTATTAAACAATACAGTCATGCCTGTTTTTTCCACTTTATGTCAATATTTGACATTGTTTTTTTTTTTTTTTTTTATTAACATACAGTTGTGGTCAAAAGTTTACATACACTTGTGAAGAACATAATGTCATGGGTCTCTTGAGTTTCCAGTTATTTCTACAACTCTGATTTTTCTTAGAGTGATTGGAACAGATACTTCTTTGTCACAAAAAACATTCATGAAGTTTGGTTCTTTTATGACTTTATTATGGGTTAACAGAAAAAGTGATCAAATCTGCTGGGTCAAAAATATACATACAGCAACACGAATTAGCAATTTCTTGTGAGTGATTACTGACTTGAACAATCATTGACTTGAACAAGTCAGGAAAGTCACTTGGAGCCGTTTCAAAGCAGCTGCAGGTCCCAAGAGCAACAGTGCAAACAATTGTTTGTATAAATATAAAGGGCATGGCACTGTTTTGTCACTGCCACGATCTGGAAGAAAACGCAAGCTATCACCTGCTGCTGAGAGAAAATTGGTCAGGAGGGTGAAGATTCAACAGAGAATCACCAAAAAGCAGATCTGCCAAGAATTAGAACCTGCTGGAACACAGGTGTCAGTGTCCACAGTCAAGCGTGTTTTGCATCTCCATGGACTGAGAGGCTGCCGTGCAAGAAGGAAGCTCTTGCTCCAAAAGCGGCACCTTAAGGCTCGACTGAAGTTTGCTGCTGATCACATGGACAAAGATAAGACCTTCTGGAGGAAAGTTCTGTGGTCAGACGAAACAAAAATTGAGCTGTTTGGCCACAATGCCCAGCAATATGTTTGGAGGAGAAAAGGTGAGGCCCTTAACCCCAAGTACACCATGCCTACCGTCAAGCTCGGTTGCGGTAGTATTATGCTGTGGGGCTGTTTTGCTGCCAATGGAACTGGTGCTTTACAGAGAGTAAATGGGATAATGAAGAAGGAGGATTACCTTCAAATTCTTCAAGATAACCTAACGTCATCAGCCCGAAGATTGGGTCGTGGGCGCAGTTGGGTGTTCCAACAGGACAATGACCCCAAACACACATCGAAAGTGGTAATGGGATGGCTAAATCAAGCTAGAATTAAGGTTTTCGAATGGCCTTCCCAAAACCCCATTGAGAACTTGTGGACAATGCTGAAGAAACAAGTCCATGTCAGAAAGCCATCAAATTTAACTGAACTGCACCAATTCTGTCAAGAGGAGTGGTCAAAGATTCAACCAGAAGCTTGCCAGAAGCTTGGGATGGCTACCAAAAGCGCCTAATTGAAGTGAAGATGGCCAAGGGACATGTGACCAAATATTAGCGCTGCTGTATGTATATTTTTGACCCAGCAGATTTGATCACTTTTTTCTGTTAACCCATAATAAAGTCATAAAAGAACCAAACTTCATGAAAGTTTTTTGTGACAAAGAAGTATCTGTTCCAATCACTCTATCGGAGAAAAATCAGAGTTGTAGAAATAACTGGAAACTCAAGAGAGCCATGACATTATGCTCTTCACAAGTGTATGTAAACTTTTGACCACAACTGTAAGCACGTTAAGTACAATACTGTTCAGATTTTTCAAGAAAACAGGGATCAGCTTGTTCAGTAAGTTGACGTGAAAGCGAACAGGTAAATTTTGAAGCCTTCACCCAAAAATGAACTAAAAACAGCGAAATTTGTGTTCCACACGTATTCATCCCGTCATATAACTCCACTTCCATTTGCTTATTGATATATAGGTAGAGTAACATGAGCAAAGTTTCTTTAATTGGTTCACGAAATGTCAAGGAGATCCTCATTTTGAACTGCTTTAAAGTGCAAGCGTTACATGTGCAGGACTCTGTTAGATTTCCACAACAAGTGTTTTGCAATATTTGCTTAACTTGTACTTCTACTTAATACACACACTGTAACCAAGAGGAAAAACATGTATGAGCATGTGCAGTCTTTGGCACTGCAGCACAAGGCACCCAAGTGAAGGCCATTTGAGCAGTTAGCGCATCTCCTTGAAATTCAGTACTAGTGCACTATGCTAGATATGACGGAGATAGACGTCAAATTGACAGCATTCTAGCTCTAGAAAAACTGTAAAATGTTCACTGTTATATTCACGACAACTACTGTATAAAATTATTATAGCTTAACTATTGTTTTTACAGCAATCAACAGTCAAAAACTATGACTAATTATATTTTTTGGTAAATTATTGTACAAAAAAATTGGAGTATTACTTTTTTCTACCATGATTTACAGTTTTAAAAAAACAATATATTATAAGATTTTTTTTTCTTTCAGATTGGACAAGTGGACTTAAAAAAATGTTACAGTAATACAGTGGTATGAAAAAGTATCTGAACCTTTTGGAATTTCTCACATTTCCGCATTAAATCACCATCAAATGTGATCTGATCTTTGTCAAAATCACACAGATGAAAAAAACAGTGTCTGCTTTAAACAAAACCAGTCAAACATTTTTAGGTTTTCGTATGTCAAGAGGACATTGCATTGGACAAGGTGTCTAGAGTCAAGAATCTGCATTGGACAAGGTGATGATGCTGGAACTTTTGTTTGGTGCTGTTCCAGTGAGATTTACAAAGATGACTGCCAGAAGAAAACATAAAAAAATCCCCTCAGTCCTTGATGATATGGGGCTGCACGTCAGGCAAAGGAACTGGGGAGATGGCTGTGGTTAAATCTTCAATAAATGCACAAGTTTACATTGAAATTTTAGACATCTTTCTTATCCCTTCAATTGAAAATATGTCATTTCCAAGATGACAATGCATCATGCCACAGAGCTAAAACTGTTAAAGCATTCCTTGGAGAAAGACTCATCCAGTCAATGTCATGGCCTGCAAATAGGCCAGATCTCAACCCTATTGATAACCTATTGTGGAAATTTTGAAGAAAAAAAAAAAAAAAAGGTCCACAGCAAGGCTCCGACCTGCAAGGATGATCTGGCAACTGCAATCAAAGAGAGTTGGCACCAAATTGATGAAGAATACTCACCACGTCCATGCCTCAGAGACCGCAAGCTGACATAAAAGCCAGAGGTGGCGCTACTAAATACTAGAGATGTGTTTTGATTGTTATTTCTTTGTTTGTTTCTCATGATTCCATTTTTTCCCCCTCAGAATGGAGTGATTACATATACAGTATATTTCCCTGCACTTGCTCTTTAAAAGTAACATTTACTGACCACCAGGGCCGGCCCAGGCCATTTGGGGGCCCTAAGCAAAATAATGCAAAGGGGCCCATATTTTTGGCCCACCATTTCGTCACAGTGTACTGTGAAACCCATACATGCAATCCAACCCATACGTCCATATTTTGTATATTAATCAGATTTTGTTGCACTGCATACTTCAAACTTCTCACCCCAAATGATTGTCAGTACTTACAGTACATAGCGCCAAACCTTTTTCTAAAACAGGAAAGAAAGAAGGAAGAACTTATTTTTTTAAGCTTGTAATCAAGTATCAAAATTCACAAAAGTCAAATAAAGCAAACTGTACTAAACAAAATAGAATATAAATTAAACAATTGCCAGATTGGGAGCCCCTTAGTGGTCAGGGGCCCTAAGCAGCTGCATAGTCTGCGTATAGGCTGGGCCGGCCCTGCTGACCACCACAATGTTTTTTATTCATTTCTTTTAGTGTTTCTGAATGCTGAAGAGTTGCACTTTTGAACTAATTCATTATTTTTTCAAGCTGTTTATCCGAGTTTCTTCTACATGACCAAATGTCTGCGTGAGTGCTCGTCCGAGACGGGCGACTCCATACTTTTTGCTAGGGGTTGTATAATCGTGATCGGGAGGTAGCCAGTACTTGCCACTCCTTACTATGCTATGGAATAAATGCTCCAACATCTTTCCAATGAAGAGTGACCTGGCACTCCTTTTATTTGGGTGTCTCACCATAGAAACGCGCTACCTACTGATCAAAAGGGTGAACAACAGTCTGGGCTTTGAGTATTTTTTTTAAAATTTAAGACAAAATGAACAAACGACGCACGCCTTTTTAAATGCCCGTCTACAACTAAAACAGCATGGATGTGGTTTTATGTCTTGAGCCAAAGCTGAAGCACGCCAGGCCAGACTAGGAGGGGGCATCGTGGACCCCTTCACCCTCCCCTTTCTGCTCTTTGTCTTTTTACGATAACATTTTTTACGAGCGCCTCGCAGCATTACTGGCCTAGCGCGAGACAACGGCAGCCGAGCCCGATTCTTGCCCGCAAAATGGCCAAGCAATCGCGTACGAGAGCAACAGTCCACGTTGATCCAATCGGGAGCGATCGGAGGTGTTTTCCGACCACAAGTCCAAAAAGCATCAGGGTGGAACCTCAAGTTGCCACGCTCACCGTTCCGTGTCCTGTCGCCCGCTTGCAGCCGAGATGACGCGCGCATAAAGCTCCGATGTCAGGTCGGCTACGTCCGGGCTCATCGGTGGCTCGCCGGGGCTGAGTCTGCCTTTAGGTGCTTCCAGTCGGGCGACGGGTCCGAGGATGTGAGGTCCTGTGGCGGAGGATGAGGCGGCGTTCGGAGAGCAGACCGCGGAGGACTCATTCATGAAGCATGCGCCTCCGCTCGCTCCCGTGCGCGCGCCCCCGCTTTGTTTTGACCAGATGCACGCGATCCGGCAGCGCTACATTCACACGCACGCGCGCGACGGTGTTTATTTACGCAAGGAGGTGTCATGTTGAAAGTGCTCGGTTGTGGGATTTCCGAGAAGTCCCTGAACAACACAAACACACCCAAAACAATGAGCTCGGTTTCACTATAGACATCATATGTGTAAAACTAGATGTCCGATGGGTTCTGAGGACCAATGGGAACGGGCGTCGTCGAGGTCCGCCATTTTGCATCGGGGCCATTCGCTAAATATTTGGAATATTTGAGATGATACAAATTACTATTTTTATATATGGCCTTTTTAATGTAAACGTCAGAGATACAGCAATTTAACTGCACACTCACAAATTATTATAACGTTTCAATATACCAGCCTGAATCATCGCAGTTTTCACCGATTTTCAAACAGTTTGGTTTTCATACACGTCAGAGAGACAGTAGATTTTCTACTTAAACATTTCTCATACAATGACTTTTTCCTGAGATGTTTTTCTAACATTCGCATAGGACAGGTTTCTCAAACATGCAGCCTAGGGGCCAAGGAAGGACCATGGGACAATATTCTACAGGCCTATTTGACATCCAACTGTACTATTAGTGTTGCCTGTGTATGTTTTGCGATGGACAATAACAATAAATAAATATAAAATAAAGTTAATTAACTAAATAAAGGATCCAATATGGGTAAGACAATCAGTTATTTAAATAGTCCCAGATAGCAGACCAACGTTGAAAAGATGTTGGATCAACATTTTACTGTCGATCTTATATCGTTGAATCAATGTCACTTTTGCACCTTCAATTTATGTTGTTTCAACGTTGAAATCCTTACAAATTTAAACGTCATTTGGATTATTAATAATATTGGAACAACGCTGAATCAATGTTATGTTTTCGACCAAAATGCCCGCTCATCCATAATTCAATGAGTTTTCAATCCTATTTCCCAGTCAATCATAAATCAACTATTTGTCAACATAAGTTCATCAACTATAAAATAATGTTAACCCAACAATCGCCTAACATACCATAGAACAACGTCGTTTCAATGTCATCTGACGTCGAAAATTTCGATGTCAACCAAACTGATGATTTTGATGGAAAATCAACGTCTATTCAATGTCAGTCTGCTATCTGGGGTAATACATAAAAATTAATATTAACAAACGCAAATTAATTAAAAAAAAAAAAATCATGAGTGATTAAAAAAATCTCAATAATTTTAAATGAGTAAAATGATTTATTGAAAATAATAATAATAATAATAATAAACAAATTGTAATAAATTGGGAAAAAAGACTAAAAATATGCATTCAATTAAGTGTAACTGTATTTTATTCTGGAAATTTTATTTATTTATTGTTTTGTTTTATAAACACAGCTCACATAGCAAAAGTGTTTGGCTGCCATTGACGGCAATAGTCTTCTAATTCATTAAATTTAAACTGTGAGGGGCTGGAAGCAATCATTCGATAACCAGTTGAAATAGATTGGACGTCAATAGCTTTCAGTAGGTGTTTTAAATATCAATTCTCCTATTTTGCTAACTACCACAACACACACTTTTTTTTACCTGGGCTAGCAGTGAATGAGATGAGAAATCCCCGATGCAAGGTGGCTGTCAGGTACTTACACCGCCAACTCTACCGTTCGTTATCTAGTCTTACGTTGTATATATCTATGGGTTTCACATAAACGCACGCACTAACCCCAGTCTATATTATGCAAATACTACATCAACCTCAAAGGAATGTTTATAAACAACCCTAAAATTATTTTTTATAGTATGTTTTATTGCGCTAAAAATCAACAGCCCCTTGCGTTCGTGACTGTGTGTTCACCCAGCAGTGCGACACACATGTTTGCGTGTCGTGTGACATTTAATCTGCACTTATTGGATCAGAGAGGAGCACATTAACATACTTTAAGGCTCAACAACAAAGCGGGGTTGTTGCTTTCAGCAGCCGGTTGCCTTGCCAAAGAACACACGTGAGAGATAGGAACGTGTGGAGGCTAATAATATCAGCTAAAACTACAGCTATTTGCGAATAAATTTAACAAAATTACTGTTGACGCGGAAATTAAATATACTGGTCAATAACAGCACTATAATAGAGTTGTAGTATTATGTACTGGGCGTATTTTGACAATCCTGGAAGTGTGTGAAACTCAGTTTTCCCATAGACCAAATCATTCTGAATTGGAGAGACTAAGAACATATGGGTAAATTTGTCAAGAAATTAAATAACAACATTCTTATCAACCTTAAAACACAACATATGTCCAGAATGTAGCGACACGGTGTATTTTGACTAAGCGTGCCTTTACATTTGAAGGGAGATTTCTTTCACTCAGTTTTCCGATTAATTGAACTCACCATTAAACCTACTTCCGGGTTGTCTGAGCGGGATGTTCGAACGTCAGGCTGAAATATAGGAAAAACGACGAGTTTCTTGAAATTTCATGGAATACATATTTTCAGTCACATATAAGGGGTACTTTTGTGTGTTCTGGAGTACTTTCGTTCACACAAGGCAACCTTAAACAGGAAATTTAAAATGTATTCTTCTGCAGGTGCGTCATCTTCTTTGGTCATAGTTAGCTCTTTGCTTCCTCCTCGTGGTTATCAAGGGGACTTGCATACATGCCAAAAGTATTGGTGGATGCCTTTCGCCTTCCGACCACGGATGGCAGTCATGAGCTATTCAACGCCACGCCAAAACGAAGAAAACGGCGCGTAAACAAAATTTTAAAATGTATTTCGTCTAAATTCACTCGTCTATGTTTTATTATTTATTTTAAAAGCATTGTAAAAATGTCCAACCTTTCAGAGGACAGAAAACCTGCTTCTCTCACACGCTTTGGTCAGGTATGACGAAACTTTGAATATTTTCCTCTCTGCACGTCTAGAAAATGCAACAAGTCGTCAATTATTTGCACTGTATTTATCTTTTTTTCCCCCTCCTAGTGTGCTTACACAGCCGAGGAGCAGCAAGCTGTTCACAATGCACTTCGACAGAAGCTCGGCCCAGAATTTATCAGTACCAGGATGGCTGGAGGAGGACAAAAGGCATGTGAAAACATCTTTTTACTCTAAGTAACTAATAAAAGAAAAATCACTGCTTATTTTTTAGTGTCCTTGACGGTGCTAGACGTCCAATCCATTTTAATGGGGAGAGGCTGGCAGCAAATGATCTGCTGACAGCCCTCCCATTCAAAATGAATTGGACGTCTAGCCCCGTCAATGGCTGCCAATTAGTTAGACAAGTTCTCCATAAAGAGTTGATGTATTTTCCATTTTATATTTGGAAGGCATTTTCGTAAAAATACTCCCCTGAATGTGAATCATTTGCGTCGGTTTCATTTTTCTTCATAAAAGACATTTTAAATGTAGGTGCTAGCGCTTCGCAAAAGTGGACGCTATTTTTCTTTTCGTGTTACATAGTCTGTATGTTTAAGAGCGCTTGTAATTTCAAGATTTTACTTTTTTTTGCCAGAGATGCCAACAATGGCTCGACCATTTTCACCAATGAGACGTCGCAACAATAATCACACGACTCCTTTATATCAATCAGACTCAAGCTTGCTGTTCTACGATCACGCCGGCCTGTTCAAGCATGTGGCGTCTTTAAAGCACTGTAAAAAAAATTAGGTAATTGACATAGAGGACTGCCCTTGACATCACTCCCAGTTTTTATTCGGCACTGACTTATCACGGAAAACCGGAGATATGATCCTTTTAAATTTAAAATTGGAAGTTGGAACTATGAAGGAACTATTCAACTATTTAAGATAAAGTTCCTATGACAGGATTTAAAAAAAAAAAAAAAAAAAAGTCTTAAATTGCATTATTATTTGAATTACAATCGTATTTTGAGATGATTCGACTATATACAACAATTTGGCAAAGCGCAGATGATGAGAAATTAGTCTTTTAATCTGCCGTTTAGCCCCTGCCTGTCTCTATAGCGCTCTAGCGTCCCCAACAGGAGGTTGACGTCAGCAGGGTCATGGTTTCATCAGATTTAGAATTCAGTTTATTGAGGGGGAATAATTCAGAACGAGGAAAATGCAACGAAGAGAGCCGCAAAATGTCATTGTCTCAGTCTCTCTACTCCAATATTTTTACAGGATATTCTTTTTATGGAAGTATTTTTCCCCAATTGCTAAATAAATGGTATGGTCATGACAGATAACAGTCTTGTGCTAAATGGAATATGAAATATTAAAAATGCATTTATTCAGTAAGATATGGCAAAATTACTCCATAATGGTCAAAACTGTCGACTTCTTAACGGAACATTATATTCCACCGAGTTAGTCCGGCTTTTGTCATTTCCCTGCCCAGGCTTCGGAAAGCGTAAACAAACCAGGAGGCGTGAAAGCTAGCCGACATGCTAACCCGAACAGAGTGATGTTTCAAAGTCTTTGAAGCAAAAACATCACACAAAACTAGCCTGGATTATTGCACACGGCGGCGGGGTTGTCAATTGTCTTCGCCAATCGGCAACCTGCCCGGCGGCGAGCAAGTTAATGCTCGTCGTTCCCCTGCTGCGGGCATTAGAGATTGTTTGCCGGGGAAGCAGCTGGAGAATGACCGCCGGACAAACCGGCCGACGTCGGAGTGCGTAGCTGCCACATGGTCAACACTAATATGGCGTAAATTAATACTTAACTACACAGCGAAGACGTAAAAAGTGATAAAGGAGCGTGCAGTTGTTGTGCAGCTAACATGGCAGGATGTGTCTGAGGAGAACTTCTCCATGTCCGTCCATGATCAAAAGTAAGTAAGTTTGTAGTGTTTACTTTGTAAATTGTAATCGCTGTATTTGCTGCCTTTTTTAAGACAAAGTTGCAAGTTCTGATGGGGTGGAAAATTTGACAAAACACCGGGCACACAAAGAGGGCAATAAGCCAAGTATAGCGCTCTCTCGGCGGGCACGCGAAGGACCGAGGGGGTTGTGCGACAAGCCACCGGTTGTCGGCCGAGTGGCATTCTCGGTGGACAAGGAGCATTGTCAGCCACAAAATGCAAGCCATTTCGTTATTAAGATATGTGCCATGATCCCAGTATTTGACATAATACAAAACACGATGTTTACTCACTTCCGCGTAAGTCCAACGGTCCTACAGTTGTCGCCATTCTCCGAGGGTGAACAGGAACTTTTTGAAACCCAAAAAGGCTCACACGCCTCTCCCTGGTGCAGCAACAAATCCCTGCAGCGCATTTGGCTGGCGTGGTGGGAAAAATAAACGAATTAAGCCGCAAAATCAGCTGAATCAGTAGTCCATCTTCATGCTATAAAGCAATCTAAGCGTCCATTTCATTCAGGAGCATAAAATACTGCGTGAAATATAAAATAAACATTCTTTTTGGTGTCATACGCACTTTAAAATGAGTAACTATTTTCTCCACTAGAGGGCATATATGCTCTTTGGATGAATGATGCTTCAGTTCAGGTTTAATGTCATTATGTAATAGGTTTTAGTGCAGTATAATAATGGTAAATGGTTTTATACTTATATAGCGCTTTTCCACCTTAACAATTCATTAGGGCTGCAGCTATTGAACATTTTAGTAATTGCGTAATCGACTGAAAATTCTATCGAGTAATCGGATAAAACTTTTTTTTTTTTTTAGGTAAAGAGCAATTATAAATATACATGAGAAAACAAGACATTTCATCTAATATTGAACCATTTTCAGTCAATCAATGTCTTTATTTTCGATGTACATTGTTGAAAACAGCCAACAATTGCATCTCAGATGTACTCTCGGATCATATAAGCACTGCCTCGCATCAAAGTCATCCGCCTTAGGTGCGCTATTTTAGGGAAGGGCAATTTTATTTTTGAAATTGATTTTGTCTTTCATTGAAAATAGTTTTTTTTTTTTTTTTGATTGAAGCAACTTTTACTGGGATTGAATGATTTTAGACACAGATGTCGTACCCATATTATGGCCCAAACAAAAAAAAAAAGGATTGCTTCAATCAAAGAAAACATTTTAAATGAAAAATTCAAATGGAAAATTCTGAATCTCAAATATTTTATCGCATCCAAAATCTTTTTTTCTATGATTGATTTTTTTAAATTTTTTGATTGAAGTCATTTTTCTTTTGAAAATATTATTTGTTTGTTTGAAGCAACTAATTTTTCAATTAAATAATAAAGGCCCAAATGCAAAACTATATTACTTCAATCAAAAACGTTGTTTCAATAATAAAGAAAAACGACTTCAATCAAAAGAAAAAAACTCAATCAAAGAAAAAGTTTTCAAATGCATTTTTTTGAGTTTCAAATTTATTTTTGTATTCAATTTCAAACATTTTTTTTTTGATTGAAGTGACTTTTTTGTTTATTGAAAATATATATTTTGATTGAAGCGACTTTTTTTTTTTGATTGAAGCAACTTTTTTTGATTGGATAATAAAGACACAAATCTACCTCCATAGAAACCTAGCCCTCCGCAGGGCTGACGTTACGTGAGCGAGTGACAGCGAGCGACATCTTATTTATTAGCGTTGAGAATTTACTGCTTTAAGATGGTGGCCGTTTACTAATGCCGCCCAGTATGTCATTTCGCATGTAGTTCTACATAGATATGATATCTATGAGATGCAACGTTGGAGTAGTTTGTAGCAGCTGTCGGCTGCAGTAAGTTTTTTTTTTTTTTTTTTTAACTATTATTGCTTGTTCCTCTACGCACGTGACGGCATCGCGTTGTCCAACATTAAAAGCAGTCCGGGCAAAACGTGATGCTTAAAGTTGGCAAAATCAAACAATTCCTCGAGGTGAATAAAATTACTCGGACCAGTTTTTAAACTCGAGTTGCTCGAGTATTCGTTTCAGCTCTACAATTCATATAGATAACAGTGCTGCGATAAATATACAATTGTTTAAAACAAAAAAAATCAAGCATCGTAAACAGTTACTCACAATGTTACTCATTACTCGAGTATTTCACCGAATACTTTTTTGAGTACATTTTTTGGATTACTATTTTTACTCTTACTTGAGTAATATTATTTTGAAGTAACACTATTCTTACTTGAGTAAAATCTTTGGCTACTCACCCATCACTGACAAACAATCAATTCTTTCCTTGCTGCAGGTGTGCTACGTCGAGGGCCACCGTGTCATCAGCCTGGCCAATGAGATGTTTGGATATAACGGCTGGTCTCACTCCATCTCGCAACAGACCGTCGGTACCGTACGCCTCGGTGTCTATCTTGTCTGTTACCATAGTAACCCATTTCCACGGCAACCACCATCACCGTGCTCACCCGACATTGTGTCGCGTTTACTCTCCTAGACTTTGTCGACCTGGTCAACGGGAGATTCTACGTTGGCGTGAGCGCTTTTGTCAAAGTGCAACTAAAGGTGAGGAATCACTTCAAATTTGATTGACGTTTTTCCCACTTTGATTAAAATTTATTCTGACAGGACGGAGCGTTCCATGAGGACGTGGGTTACGGAGTGAGTGAAGGTCTGAAGTCGAAGGCTTTGTCCCTGGAGAAAGCAAGAAAGGAGGCTGTCACTGATGGAATGAAGAGAGCGCTCAAGTACTGAAAGATTTATTAGTCCGCTTTAGGGCTGCAGCTGTTTAAGTAATCGATTAATCTATCAATTAGTTATTCGAATAATAAAGTAATCGGATTAGGAACATTTAATGCGTTGCAGAATAAATTTTAGGAGATGTAAAACAAAGGCTTGCTAATACAAAATAAAATTCCCGAGTGTTTTTTCAAACTATGCAGAGTTGTAATTTCTTTTCACAAGAGCAATAAATGCATTTCAAAATAAAATGCCTAATCTTAGCCTCAAACGGTATAAAGACATTAATAAATAAGGATCGAAGTACAACCAAAGAACAATTAGCTAACTTGCAAAGCAAAAGTATGCTAGCTTAAATGCTATAAAATGCTAACATGTCTTTTAAAATACTCTTAATAAATCGCTGAAACACATATTCCCGCACAAAAAACTGCTAAATATACCTCTAAAATACAAATGCATAAACAATCATATTAACTCAAACAAAAACTCGCACTTATGTTGTTCTTAACAGGGAGCAGCTGGATTCAGCTTTGTTAGACAAGTTATGGCATATTCAATGTTGCCACGAGAGGGCACTGTATCCACACAAATCAATAAAACTAAATGCAAACAATTTCAAAATAAACCATTACAACGCCACTCTAATTAAATGAATCCATGAAGCAGGAAAAAATTATTTGAAGCTTGTTTTCTAATCAAATAAGTTAATCGATTTTAGTAAATGTAAACCAAAGGCTTGGTAAGATTGCACTTTCAAAAGAGCATTAAATGTGAATACAAAATAAATTTCCGGAGTGTTTTTTCAAAGTATGCAGAATTGCACTTTCATTTCACAATAGCAATAAATGCATTTCAAAATAAAATACCTGAGCTCAGCCTCACACGGTATAAAAAAAATAAAAATAAATGAGGATTGAAGTACAACATAAGACCAATTGGCTAACTTGTAAAGCAAAAGTCTGCTAGCTTAAATGCTATAAAAGGCTAACTTTTTTAAAAAATGCTAATAAGTCGTTCAAACTTATATTCCCACAAAAAACTGCTAAATATACTTCTGCACTGCATAATGAATGCATAAACAAACATTAGTGCAAACAAAAACCTACCTTATGTTGGTCTAAACATGGGGCAGCTGGATTCAACCATGTTACACAGCTTATGGCATATTTAGTTTTGCCACTAGAGGGCACTGTATCCACCCAAATCAATAAAACTAAATGCAAACACTTAAAAAAAAAAAACATTACGCAACTCTAAGTACACCAATCCTCAAAGCAGCAAAATTTGATTGTAGGTTTTTCTAATCGAATTACTCGAGTTAATCGATGAATCGATGCAGCACTAGTTTGCTTCATAGTTGTTGTGGAGGTTTTAATCCCTTTGTATTTTTGTTTAGGTGCTTCGGAAACGCATTGGGAAATTGCATCTTAGACAAAACATACCTACAGGCGATTAACAAGATTCCCAAACAGGTAAATTAGTACATTTTAGACTTTTAAAAAAATCTTAGTTTCGTGATTATCATTGAGGATCATTCTACGTTAGTATGCAACACAAGTAATAAACAGAAAAACAAGTTCTTGAGTTTATCATTGAATGAGTTATCATTAATAGACGTACAATCCATTTGAACTGGGAGGGTGGCAACTACAACTACAAACAAGCAAAACCTGCCCAAAGGCGCCAAGGTTTTACCGTAGATTAACACGCCGCTTTTTTCGACAGCCGCTGCCCGCTCTGGACCCGGCCCAGACCAAACGCTCGGAAACCGAGCCTTCTTTGGAGAAGGCTCGTTATGAAAGCTTGCTCCGAGAGGCTCAACCCGCCGTCGCCCAGCCGGTCGTCGATCTGAGAAAACGCTTTTCAGAAACGCACACCCCTTCAGCTACAGATGTGGAAAATAAGAGCGGAGGCTCTAGGTAAGCTTCCTCCTTTGGCCTGCCATTATCAATTCCATTGACAGTCGATTCATCGCTAATTATTTTATATACATTTGTCAACCATGTTGGCTGAGTGCCTCTTTAAACTGATGACTAGCTTTGGACATTCAGTTCATTTTGACTGTAGGGGGCGAATGAACGTTCATTCGTACGCTAACTGTACAGACAAGTTATGCTCAAAATGATTTACAAATGTCTAATATAAACAAAATACGTCTTGTACAACAACAAAAATATGCACAGTACTAGACAAACAGTGCAGTGAAGCTGCAACTGTTTACATCGTGCAGCCAGAGCGACCTCAAGAGGGTGCTCTAGGAGCGCATAAGAAAGAGAATAATAGTGATGATGAAGAAGGATTTGAGGGCTTCCATCTATGATGATGAGGAAGAGTTATCGGAAGACAATTAAGCAACACCAACTAGAAACATTTACCTCATTGTTTTTGTCGTGTACTTAGTTGTTACTATGTATATAAGTTATTACCAAATAAAAATGCAGTCGATAAATAATGTAAAAATGTACCCAGTTTTATTTGTTTCAGTATTATGGTATTGAAAATTGGTCCTCTCCGGTGAGTGAGTGTGTGTGTGTGTGTGTGGGGGTTAGGGTTCTCGCTTTGCCCACCTCTCTGGGTCTGCGGCTGCCGTCCTTCTGTCAGCGGGGTCATCGTAGGGCCCTTCCGGGGTCTGTGGGATCTGGGGTGAGGCTGGTCAATCATTGGTGGCACGTTGGTGCGACCCCCTTTCAGGGATGGGAAATGGGTGCCAAGAGGACGCTGGTGGTGGTCGGGTGCAGGGGGTGGTCGAAGCCCTGGTGCTTCTCTCACCCCGAGGCTGGCAGCCGCACGAGCAAGCCCTTTTAACTCTGGCACTCTTTGCTTTGCACTGTAAATATCTTTCACTTTGTGCACGTAAACACTCATTCAGGTTTTTGGGGAGAATCGGAACAGGGCCGTACAGTCCCGGGTTGGCTCCCCCTTGATTTTAATGCATCATACACCGAAGATGTGGGGCAATTGGGGTCAGTTGGGTGGGGAGATGACGTGACAGTCTTTTGCACTCCTGTGCCGCGCCGGGGTGGCCTCTCAGTGTTCTCTTGCTTCTGCCTTCCTCCTTCTCGATTTCGCCAGTTGGGGGCCGGCGGGTGTCGCCATCTCCGGGTGGGGGTCCCCTTCTGCCCCGGGCTTAGTGGGCTGTGGGGGTGCCGCTTTAGTTAGAGGGTTGTTGTAGTGGCGTGTCCTCTCATCCCTTCCCTTAATGGTGGCGTGGTTGTTTCGGGGGACCGCCTTGGGTCCTTGGGGGATGGTGGTGGTCCCACAGGTAGGCTGTGCTCGTCCCCCTCTCCCCGATTGGCTGGGGCAGCCCCCGCGCAGCATTGCCACTTCTCTGCAGGACTATTTCACGTATGAGTGGGTTCATGCTTGACTGGGTGCAATTAGTCACTATCAGGTAGAGAGATTGTCGGAGCCAGGATTAGCGATCAGGTAGCATAGAATAGATGGCAACTTATCTACACTTACTTGTGATTCACATAATACTGGGTTCCACACCTCATATTGCTGACTTGAGTACACTTCACCCTGCCTAGTCACATCTCCTTTTGACTCACCTCCCAATCTCTTTCGCCTCGTGTCCACGGGTAAATATAATTAGCTAATGATGGCAACCATTATGTTCATAGGTAAGCATAGACGTGTAACAATGTAGTCCTTGTTGTTTGTACTTCTTTTGGCTGCTTCCTTCCTTTCTGTTCCACCGTAACCCCTCCCTGCTCAATGCTTTCTCTTAATAAATAAAACATAATGAACATCCAAAATGGGAGTATATCAAATTCCCATGTGATACATTAAAACTGTTCAGATCATAAGGACACGCAGATGTCTATTCTTCCTGTTGTAGCAGCTGAACAGGAAAGGTTTAAAAAAAAAAAAAAAAAGTCCTAAAATTTGCCCAGAAATCTACAGTGTTGTGCGACCTATACAAGGGTCAACCTAAACTACTTTCTATTTCAACCACAAACTAGGCAAGCGACCTATACGCGAGTATATACGGTAGTTGCCAATGAATCATGACAGCCCTATTCATCCCGAGTCCACAGGTTTTCACAACTGTTGTAGGACCAAAGATAAAAAAAACGCCGAATTCTGCCTCTTTCAGGCAGATGGAGACGCCGTCTTCATCCAAGTTGCTCACAGACCCCAAGCAGCTGCGCAAGCTACGGCAACAGCAGCTTCAACAGAAGTTTCGCAGGGAACTGGAGGCCAAACAGCGGCAGCAGAAGCAAGAGGACATCAAAACGGAGAACCTGGAGGTGCTCTTTGGAGAAGGTGACAAATCCACCTCAGCTTTCTACTAGGGTTGTTCCGATCATATTTTTTTGCTCACGATCCGATCCCGATCGTTTTAGTTTGAGTATCTGCCGATCCCGATATTTCCCGATCCGATTGTTTTTTTTTTTTGCTCCCGATTCAATTCCAATCATTCCTGATCATTTTTCCCGATCATATACATTTTGGCAATGCATTAAGAAAAAAATGAATAAAACTCGGACCAATGTATATATTCAACATACAGTACATAAGTACTGTATTTGTATATTATGACAATAAATCCTCAAGATGGCATTTACATTATTAACATTCTTTCTGTGAGAGGGATCCACGGATAGAAAGACCTGTAATTCTTAAAGGATAAATGTGACCTTGTATATTGTGACTAAATATTGCCATCTAGTGTATTTGTTGAGCTTTCAGTAAATGATACTGTAGCCATTTAACTTCTGCCAAATGCGTGATGGGAAGTGCAACCATGACTGTGCGTAGTGGTACCAATTGATAGATCTTCTCTGTGTTGGGAAATAAAACAGGGTGTTAAGAAAAAGATCAATTACTACCTTTCTTCCCCACGATATTTCTAATTGATGAGAGAGGAATTGTAAGGCTTTATAGCCAATTAAAAAAAAAGCTTCATAGGCTGCCAAAATTATCTCTACTCATTTAACGTTGCCTTTTAACTCTATGTATACGTATAACGGTGCCATTATAGATTGAACGCGACAATGCGTGAGTGGGTAGTGCAGCGCATGCATTAATTGCGTTAAATATTTAAAAGTTATTACCGCCGTTAACGCGATAAATTTGATAGCCCTAGTTTAAGCCAAAATTAAGACTCTGGATTAGGGCTGTCCCAAACGACTAATTTTCTCCCGATTAGTCAGCCGACTATTTTTACGATTAGTCGACTAATCTAATAATTAAAAAAAAAAAATTTTTTTTAAATTTTTTTTTTACTAATTTAGCAATGAAATTTTTGTTGACGCTTATCAATTCACAAAAAATATATTGGAACACTTAAATTATTTATTAAAGTACAAATAAACATGTAAATAACAATAATAAATCACAAATAAACAATGAGTTCAAATGCTGATAGAATTAACTAGTGTAGCATCCCGATTGGGAAAGATGGTCTCTTAAACTGATGGTTTACAACTTTTATTCCATCCTTGATGTAAACACACTGTAAGAGCTACGGTGCACACAGATAAAACACCACAATTAGAAATTAACAAAAAATGAAAAAAATTTTTTTTTACAAACTGGGTGCGGCGCATGGTGTTTATTCACGGCCGACTTGCAGCCAAGCTTGGCATTGAAGCGACAGGGCCGAAGAGTGTACCCTCCTTCGTTTCTTTCAAATAAGTCAATGTTTTAGACACTCTGGTGTGCTTTTTTTTTGGCTTTGTGCCGCTTTCCCCGCTTGCATACCGAGCATCCGACATTCTGAACTTTCCATACATATATTTTTTTAACCCTTCATTAACCGTCGACGGGATGTTGTGCTCGTCGACGGATTTACGTCATCGATGACGTCGACTACGTCGACTAGTCGGGACAGCTCTACTCTGGATGAGTGTAACACATTTTGTCTGTAACGTTAAATACTATTAGAAAACGATTTAATTAAAGAATATATTTTTTAAAAAGGCATGTCCGATATTTTTTTGCCGATTCCGATACTTTGAAAATGACGTGATCGGACCCGATCGATCGGCATTTCTACTTAATACAACCTTCTCTGGCTTATCTGAAGGTTTTTTTTTTTTTTTTTAGATGATGCCGAATTTTGGAATTTGCCCCTGAATGGAACGGACGAGCCAGGCACGTCCGACAGGGCGCTTAGGCCAAGCACGCCCAATACTCACAAGATGCAAACTCGCAGAAAGACGCCACAAAGAACAGGGCAGCAACAGAAGTTCCGCAACGAAATGGAGGCCAAACAGCAGAAGCAGGAGGACGTCAAAACGGAGAACCTGGAGGTTCTATTTGGAGAAGGTGACAAATCCACCTCAGCTTTGCGCAAAATTTACTTCTCCAGCGTTTGAAGCTTTTTTTGTTGTTGTTTAAATGTGAGCAGAAGATCCCGGATTTTGGAATTTGTCCCCGAATGGAGTGGAGGATCAAGGCACGTCTGACAGGGCGCTTAGGCAGAGCACGCCTAATAATCGCAAGATGCAAACTCGCGGAAAGATGCCACAACTGACGGGGCAGCAGCAGCACTCAGATGGCATAGGACAAGCATGGCTGCATCAAGGAAGACCAGGTTTTCACTTTTCACACCATAATTAACCTACTATGCAAAATAAACCTTTAGTTATTTCTGGATTTCTTTCAGTTGAACACCGAAGTCCATACCGTGGCAGTCAGTTCATGAAGAAACGCAGATTGGACCCTTGACTTTGACCTTCGTTTTGTTTTATGTGTTGTACAGATTTTGTCAAATGTTTAGTACAATAGTTATTCTGCTGTACAGATTTTGTCAAATGTTTAATAAAACCATTAAACAAAAGGAATTCTTGCATGAAAGGGTTAAATATTACAGGGCACTCATTTAGCACATTGACAGCGCCAAGTTATTTTCCACTCCAGTCTACTCTCACATAGAGAAATGTAAATTAGCCCATAGAAGTCCATAACAAATAACTTGGACATGAATGAATTTGTGAGTTTTTGCAAAGGGAAGTAGGAGACTATTGTTGTAGAATGGAGTGGAGTAAAGGGAGATTTTTGAACTGTTTGGTTGTAGACAGGTGCAGATAACCGGTTTCAAGGTATACCGTGGTATGAAATTATCAAGATTTCAAAACCGCAAAAAAATTTGCATCATGCCGTCCCTAAGGTATTGCCTATTTTTTATGTCCTAAAAATGCATGGAAAAATCCCTCACTTGCAGCTGTAAGGCTCAACGCTCTCCCCCCAGTTGTTGCTCAATGTTAGTGAGTAAGCTGTGCTACACAAAGGATGGAGGAGGTGAAACTCCTGAACTCTTTCCCCCATTGAAGAAAACAAAATCGCTGGTATGGGAATACTTCAGCTACAGAAAAGTTACACGGCAGCGGCTTAGAGGAGGGCCAACTGACATGTAAAACATATTTGTGGAATTGCATTTATACAAAATTAAAGGTTAGTTAACACCTTCTTGAACAATTCCCACCAGCTACGAGAGGTAACCCCAGCGTGTATAGTGTGTCAAGCGGTGGTAAAACGTGGCGTTTTTCTGTGTTGAGAAAGTGTATGTATAATGTAAACATGATATGAGTCACACACGTGCTTTTTTTATGGAAAATAATTCAAATATTTTTGTTCTGATGGTAATAATGAACTGTGGCTGTGGGTTTAGGCATTTATTTAGAATACTGTTTTTGTTTTTTTTAACATAGCATTTTACTTTTGTTCCACTTTGCTGTTTTAAAAAAATTAAAATCCTGTTCCATCGATCTTTTTTACCCTAGCTATGTCAAAGTAACACATTCTACAGCTGTAATTGCAATGCCGTCAAACCGTGATATTTTGACTTAAAGTTATCATCCCTAATCTTTTACCGGAACGGTGTTCCGGCGCCGAATCTTTTACAGGACAACATTCCGGTTTGGTCCGGCCCACTTTCACCCCTGCTTATTGTCCTTTTTGTCACTGTTAGTCAAATTTTTGTGCTACCCCAATTTTCGCCCGGCTGCACATTTTCTTCTGCTGCATTTTTCCTTGGCAAAAAACGGGAAAAAAAAAAAAAAAACCTGCAATATTACTGGTCGCGCATGTGCATGTCGATGAAAAAAAAAAAAATACTCGCACTGGCTCTAATTTTAATCACAAAATACAACCATTTGGTTGCAGTCTGGAACCCTGAGATCATTTTAAAATTTTGTCCAAGTGCCTACTACTGTGGGGAGAACAAGTATTTGATACACTGCCGATTTTGCTGGTTTTCCCACTTGCAAGCCATGTAGAGGTCTGTAATTTGTATCATAGGTTCTCTTCAACTGTGGGGGACGGAATCTAATTAAAGAATCCAGAAAATCACATTGTCTAATTTTTAAATAATAAATTTGTATTTAACTGCATGAAATAAGTATTTGATACATTACCAACATTACCAACTAGTAAATATTTCGGCTCTTAGTTCTTTTTTAAGAACCCCTCCTGTTCTCCACTCATTACCGGAAGAAACTGCACCTGTTTGAACTTGTTACCTGTATAAAAGACACCTGTTCACATGCACAAACAAACAAACTCCAACCTCTCCACAATGGCCAAGACCAAAGAGCTGTGTAAGGACATCAGGGATAAAATAATAGACCTGCACAAGGCCGGGATGGGCTACAGGAAAATAAGCAAGCAGCTTGGTGAGAAGGTAAAAACTGTTGGAGCGATTATTAGAAAATGGAAGAAGTTCAAGTTGATGGTCAATCTGCCTCGTTCTGGGGCTCCGTGCAAGATCTCACCTCGTGGGGCATCACTGATCATGAGGAAGGTGAGGGATCAGCCCAGAACTACACGGCAGGACCTGGTCAATGACCTGAAGAGAGCTGGAACCACAGTCTCGAAGAAAACCCATCGGAAACGCATTACGCGGCAATGGATTAAAATCCTACAGCGCACGCAAGGTCCCGCTGCTGAAGCCAGTGCATGTCCAGACACGTCTGAAGTTTGCCACTGACCATCTGGATGATCCAGAGGAGCAATGGGAGAAGGTCATGTGGTCGGATGAGACCAAAATTGAACTTTTTGGTCTAAACTCAGCTCGTCGTGTTTGGAGGAAAAAGGATAAGTACAACCCCAAGAACACCATCCCAACCGTGAAACATGGAGGAGGAAAAATTTTGGGGGGCTGCTTCAATGCCGATAGAAAATGTATGGAGGGAGCTGAAAGTCCGCGTTGCCCGGCAGCAGCCCCGAAACCTGAAGGCTCTGGAGAAGATCTGCATGGAGGAGTGGGCCAAAATCCCTGCTGCAGTGTGTGCAAACCTTGTCAAGGACTACAGGAAACGTTTGGTATCTGTAATAGCAAACAAAGGTTTCTGTACCAAATAAGTTCAAGTTTTTGTGATGTATCAAATACTTATTTCATACAATTAAATCCAATTATTTAAAAATCATACGTGATTTTCTGTTTTTTTATATTAGATTCCGTCCCTCACAGTTGAAGAGAACTTATGATACAAATTAGACCTCTACATGCTTTGCAAGTGGGAAAACCAGCAAAATCGGCAGTGTATCAAATACTTGTTCTCCCCACTGTATAAAAGGCTTTAAAAAAGAATGACCCCACACTCTGCAATTTAATTGATATTTTTAATTTGTTTTTACATTTTGTACAATGTGAAAAACATACACAAAAACCAGACACCGAATCACAGGAAGTCAATACGGAAAGCAGTAGAATTGTGTCAGTAGCCTCATGTCTTGTTTTTTGTATTTTTTTTTAAAGCTTGTGCTGTACAGTGGATGCCGGCCAGCATGCAGAAAATACATTGAATTACGTACGCCGCTATTCCACTTGTGCCTGTGACTTTGGCGGATACGAATGGGGAGGGGAGGGGGGGGGGTGAAACGACACGCCGATGACCCTTAAAAGGCAACCGATTTCCTCATATCAAAAGCGGTGAAGTCAGTTAACCTCTGTTAAGCATGCGATGACTCCACCGACCCGCCATCCCTATAAAACGTTGCATATTCTGCATTGCAGGAACTTATTTTTTTCTCTAGAGAAGTTTTAACTAGTCGTCCAAACTACCAGCAGGCCACTGGAGCGCCTCCGTGAAATGGTTTTGTGAGAAATCCACCAAAAACAACAACAAAAAAAGCCAGCCAAAAGCGGTGAAGAATCAAGAGAACATTTCCAACTTCTACATTGTTCGCGCTGCGTTCACATTGCGTACGTGGGTGTGGGAAATTTACGAAAATGACGGATCCAAATCCTCGCAAGGACAAATACTTAATACAAGAATATGGAATAATGCGCAAATATCTTCCCAAAAGTGAGGATGCAAGGCACTAAAATGTTCCTCACGTTTTCCAGGGTTAGAGTGCGAGTGCGTTCTCGAGTCGTGGTGTCTACGCGGAGTAAAAAAAAAAACAAAAAATAGATAGCGCACATGAAGCTAACAGTATGTACAATAAAAGGAAAAAGGTGGTGGTTTAGATAGAAGAGCTTCATATACAGCAGGATGAAAGGAGAGAGATAATAAACCCTGCAATTGCACTTTTTTTATATTCCTTTAACTACAGGTTGTTTAACAACCTTTTAATAATAATTACAGTGAGACAACATCAAAATCTGATGGCTGAATACAGGTCCATAAAGAACGTTTTTTGTTTATTAAATAGATGCGTACAAAACAAAACAAAACAAAAAAAGACCACAGAAAAGGAGGGAACCCCACTAATGAAGCGGTTGGTTAATTGTGGCTTGGCCTGAAAACTAAAAAACCTGAAACTAATTTGACTTTCGTGACGAGTTTTGTGGTTTTGCGTGGAACCTTTGTGGGATTCGTTCAAGTGTAAACCGACAAAAAAACAACAAAAAAAAACACCCGCAGCCGGATTGTGATCTACAGCAGCATCGTCTTCACTTCACGGTGCTCAACACCAAGATGCTTATTTTTCTTTTTTTAAATCTTCCGAAAGTGTAGAAAACACAAAACCACAAATGACACCAGACATAAATATGTTGAATATCTATGTACAAAAAAATGTTTTCGCAGGATTAAGGCCACAGTTACGAAAAGTGGGGGGCAGTTTGCTTCTCTTTTCTGGTTAATTATTGCATTGACTTCACCTTTGAATATATTGCAAGCCATGGTCGCTCTTCTGCTAAACTTACTGAATCTTTCTACTTCCTCTCACGCGTCTCTCGTTCAAATTCACCTTCGCCAGCACTCCGTCCCACTTTTGGCTTGGAATGACGTACAAACAGCACGCTGTTTAGCGGAATTTCACGCGTCTAGACGCAGAAATATCGTAGCGCGCGTGTGCCCTCGACAACAAGAAAAATAAAGACATCTTTGGCTGACCGATCAGCTCATCACAGCTCAATTTCACAGATAACGGGCAGGCCGAGTGGACGCTGTGTTTGTGTATTGCACGCTCCCTCCGACGGGGCCCGGCAGACTTCAGATCTGCCCGAGAGGACGACATTTAATTGTAAAAAAAAAAAAAAAAAAAATTATAATAATAATTATAGTAATAAAAGAAGGGGGAAAAAAAACACAGAGCTGGTTGTTCCGCATGGGGTTCAAAAATGGACTAGGCTACGTCGGCCGTAAATTGGGTCCCCCCTGGCTGACTGGTTTCTGGCTGGGTGAGGCGGAGGTCCCCATGTGGTAGCTTTGGTGCATGGACACCGGGGCGGTCAAGGGCGCTTGGTACTGGGCGGGATTGAGCATGCCTCCCTGGCAGTTGCCCGTGGGTCCTGCCCACTGAGGAGCGCTGTACGGCGGCGAGGTGTACCCGAAGCCTTGGCCGACCGGGCCCAGGGAGCCCTTCCGGGGGCCCAGGGGGACGGAGGGATTGGCGGGGGGGCCGGCGGTGTTGCCGGTCGGCGCCGGGATGGTCGGGCAGAGGTAGCCGGGAGCTGAGAACTTACGGCCCATGTTGGCAGGAGGGATGACCTGAAAGGAGGGTAACGCAAAAGAGCAGTTGTGAATAGACCCCAATCACGTGATGTCACAACTCCGCCCCCCCCGACTGGTTCCGCCATATTGTCCGTCAGCTCTTCGTGTTTACAAATTATCGCTACGTACGTTCCTCCTATTACTGCGTGTTTTTCTGCTTTTCTAAGGAATCACCGCCTAGTAAACGAACCCAAAAACCTTCCTGACAATCGTTAACATTGATTAATCAAAATGGTGAAGGCATGTGTGGCGGTTGGTTGCAGTAACAGAGAAGATAAACGGTCATTTTAGAAGTTGCTGTGTGCCCATTGTTAAGAGGGCAAATCTCTAAAGCAGCTAGAGGTGTGCAAAATTTCCGATTCTTAGATTATTTGCGATTCGGCCGTGGAAGATTCGAGAACGATTCACAAACATCCAAATTCCGATTATTGAAATATGCCAAGTAAAGCAGAAGTACGACACACTCAGCGCGCCACGCGGTCTTCGGTACGCAATTAGGGACGGAGCGAGAGTAGCTAAACATCATGCTTCTCATTACCCGGCCCCTCGGGTAACGCCAATGCTCAACTCACGGCTCTAGCTCAACTCATGCCACGAGATAAAAAAAAAAAACAACATACCTGACTGCTGCCGAAAAGTTGCTACAAGCCACATTATGTTATGGTAGATATCATTTATATAGGACTAGATGCATTATAGCTTCGGTATCGTTACCAGCACATCTACAAAAAACTAGATGCGGGCGTTAGTAACGGCCGCCATCTTAAAGCAGTACACTTCCCTGCAAGGCTGTTGTTGCGAACCTTCCAAGCGAACCTAATTAACTTCTTATCTAAAATACTCCTAAATCGGTAAAATATTGACTTGAATCTATCTTTAAAATAGTTTTAAAACTTTCACATGTTGAAAGTAGACAAAAGAGAAATTATGGAATAACGAGCAATTTTAACAACTTTAACGGTTGATTCACAACATTAAATTAATTGAAAGTAGTTTAAAGCTGCTGATATAGAATGGGGACTAGAGTTTTTTATTTACTGTTATTTTTGAATATTTGTTTACTGCTATATGTTAACTTGATACTGAAATAGTAGTTTGGTTTAGCCTGAGAGGATTTTTGAACAATTTTGGAACTAATGTACAAAACAAATTTAAAAAAAAAAAAAAAAAAAAAAAAAAAAAAAAGGAGTGGGGTACATCAATAATCGTTTTATAATCGAATCGGAGCCTCTGAATCGTAATCGAATCGTTAGGTGCCCAAAGATTCCCAGCTCTAAAAGCAGCACAGTTTGTTTATCTCGGTCCATGATGCGTTTGTGTTGACAGCGGTGACCCACTAGTTAAACTAATTTTACAAGTAGTATAAAAATGAAAACGTTAAGAAGGGATAATAATGTTTATCTTTTAAAAACTACAAGTCTTCCGTGGATCCCTTGAACTTTTATAGCTGTCCACTGTAATGACAACCGAAAGGTTTAAATCTGCAAACTGGTGCACGTAGATGATGAATGTACTTGACACAAAACAGTCATTCTTAAACTTACATCATGTCCCTGAGCGATCTGTGCTCCAGTTTTAGGAGTCCTCTTGCCCTGCGAAAGACTGATGTCTTTGGCCCAGGTATCCACCAGCTGGTGCAGGTCCTCGGTGAAGGTACCCTTGCACTTCTGTGTGTTGGTGGTGGCGGCGGCGGCAGCAGCAGCAGGAGCCGGCCCGCTCGCATGGGTCAGAGAAAGAGAGTGGTTCTGGTAGGGACCAGAGCCATTAGTGGAGGTGGTCCCACTTGTACCTGTGGTAAAGTTGGTAAATGTTAGTGTTCTTTAACCCTTAAAGTCGGGGGGAGGCGTCGACGCATCTTGCGTGCATATCATCTTTGAAGCCTCGTCGCGTTGTAATTACGTTACCCACGTGCCGCTGGTTGGTCTCATTTAAAAGTGCGGAAATTGAGGTCCACGCTTGTTTTTACGTGAAGTCAATCGGCCAAGTTAAACGGGAAATAATTTTATTTGAGTTTTATACTTTTATTGCCCTCATAAATAAACATTAAAACGCTGCATGGACCATGTGTTTATGTCATATTTAAAATGGAAAGCACCACGAAAAACTACATATCCCAGGAGCCATTGCAAGGTCACAAAGGAAAGACTTTTAGGGAAAATTATTTATATCCGAGCGAGGCGCCACCTAACGAGAGGCAGGCGAAGTAGCGAGCAGCGGCTGGTTGGATAGAGTGAGCGACTTTGTGAAACGTGCGGAATGAATTGAAAACTAGATTTAGCGCAAGCAATTGCGTTAGGAAGAGGATGTGCCAGATTTGTCGTTGTTTTCTTTGGATGAGTCGTCAAGTTAGAAGAATGACAGCAGTGCGCAAAGGGCGGAAAAAGGACCGACAGTAGTGTGGGCTGTGTGACGTACCGCTGTGTATTGTTCCAGGACAAAACTGAGGGATGCCTGAAGATATTGAACTGAACTGATTTCTGTAAATATTTTTTAAGCTACTTTTTTTTTTCAGTGTTCAATTGATTGTGGGGGAAAAAATCACTCATCTTTTCAATTTGAAAATAGATGTGTGTGTTCCAGAAATGTGATTGTATGTATATAGCTTTGATAAGGTGATGGGTGCAACACCTAACCCCAGAAAGAGATGTCCTCCAAACCCTTTTTGTGTTAGATGGGAAACATATATATATATATTCACTATTTTCCACTTTTTGGTCTACTGTATATAACCTGTTTTGATAATACTATGTATAAAGGCTAAAAACGCCTATGACCATACCGGTTACTTCTCTTGTATTTTCAAATAAAAAACTATTGTCTTATTTTTTTTTTTTAATTGAATGTTTATCCTAACAAGTTAAATATTATCAAGCTTCAAAACTGTTCGTTGCGCATGTTTGGTTGTCAATTAGACAAATTTGGACCTTTTTTTTTTTTTGTCTTTTTGGGTCCAAATTGTTATATAGACCCTACTCACATGACGTCACAACCACGCCCCCGCGCCATATTGTCCGTCAACTCGTCATTGTTGATGCATTACCGCTACGTAAATTCCTCCTATTATGGCGTGTTTTTCTGCTCGTTAACATTAATAATCAAAATGGTGAAGGTGTGTGTGGCGGTCGGTTGCAATAACAGAGAAGATAGACGGAGAGACTTGAAGTTCTACCGGATTCCGAGAGACCCGGAGAGGAGAGCGAGATGGGCTGCTGCAATTCAACGAGAAAACTGGGCTCCAAACGATTACCACAGACTATGTACTGTAGTAGTCATTTTATATCTGGTAAGATGCATTTAATATATATTTAGAGGGTTTTGGGCTGACAACCACAATTAAGATCATTGCTAGGCTAATCGCCGACAACATACACTCAGACGTTGTGAATGAACTACCTGAAAAAATATATAATTATAAGGGGATAATAAGACAGTTGTCATACAATTAATTTACAATTTCACTATTGAGGTCAAAAGCCAAAAAATAAATTCAACTAGGGACAATCTGTAGTGAGAGTGCTATCGCTAAACCATATAAACATTAAAAGCCCTAGCTCCATTGACAAATGACATGACATACATTAGACTTGACAGTGGATGTTAGCAAGAACAAAAGATTTTGAATTGAAAATTTCGTAACTCACCTTCCCGAGCACAAGATGCCGAATTTTCGTGGACGAGGACCTGTTTCACCCAACCAGCAACGAAGTATTTATAAGCCTCCAAGCTCTTAAAGTTTTTCAAACTTTCGTGAGAATAGGCTGATTTTGTGTGGACAAGATAGTTGTAAATATCAGGGTAGCAGAGACGTAGAAGACAGCGGGTCGAAAAACATCGATTTAGGCATCAAATATGGATCTGGCGAATGGATAAACTGAAGCTTTTCCACATAACGCCTTTTTTGCAACGCATCCAATGAGTTTACAGCGTCAGATAACACCGGGGCTTCCATGAATTGCTCTATAAATTGCACGACTAATTGAAAACAGTAAGTCTAAAAAATATGGACAATATGGCGGCCGGATACAGCGACACGTCATTTTGTGACGTAGGTGAGTAGGGTCTATACATTATAATTGGTCAGTGAAGAAAGCGACAGTTTGGACATGAAGGGTATGGTGTCCTGGACAAAAAGGGACCCAACCAGGCATTTGTGAACATTTTTTTTCCTTTGAAATATAAAGTCAACAGAAAGGCATGCAAATTCGGATCAAATAGGCCTGGACCTTACAGGGTTAAGGGTTACAGGGAACTAATAGTGCCCTGATTGATCAGCCAACCAATCAAATCCACTGATCTGGTCTGGAGTCTGTTAGCCACATAAGCCAGCGGACTTTTGTGGTCATTATATGATCATGAACTTGGGTAGTTTCATACTTTCACAATCCTAACATAATGTTCACAATTGTGGTATGTGGCAATTGATTTGTCGCCGCTAGATGGCCTCATTACTCAGTCTTTCCTTTGTGAGTGAATTGAGGCAGATAATACCTGTTTAGTGGAACTTGCATTTGGCTCACATGGAAAATTTTCCACCACTGCAAGGTAAGATGTATAATTTAGCCGTATTCTTCAGAAATGTATCAAATTCTTAATTCTTTTTGTAAAGACAAACAGTTTTAGCATTTTGTATCGCATTTTGGAAAGGAAACTATCTACCCTTTAATGTCTGTACTGAATGCGAAGTTTCACCGCTAATGTTCAATGTTTTACAGTATTAGAACTTTAAAAGTGCTGTTGTTAATGAAGAAAAATTCGGGATCGTCCAATATCGCGATCGTTGGGTCAGGCTTTTCAAAAATCACTGATTGGTCAGATACTTTTGATGGGTGCACCCATTCAAGAGAGCTACAGTAGCACTTCTGACACCTCTGAGGACAAGGAATGCAGTCAAGTGAGTGACAGCTGGCCAAGAATTTTTATATAAACACACCTGCGGCGGAACTGCTGAGACTTGGCAAGGATGGAGAGGATCTGAGCTCTTGTAAAGGCTTTACCACTGCTGTTTGGGGGCCTTTGCCAGCCAAAGGTGGACTTTGTCTTGGGAGAGACTCTGAGCCGGGAGCGCTGTTAGCTGAGGCTGAAGATCCTAAACATACAGTTTTGATTTATTTCAAAGTGCAGAAGAACACCCTCGTATAGGTTTGTTGCCCTTTTTGCAGGGACAAGATTATTCAACTCTCAATGTTTCCTCACTGAGGCTGGGAACCTCTGGGTACCTCAGAATACAAGATTATTTGCGATGTAATGCTCACAATAAAGATTCTCAGTAGTAGACAACCAATCCATATGAAGTGGGAGGGTGGCAGCGAATGATCATTCGTTCATTCGTTGCCATCCCTCCCACTTCAAATAGATTGGACGTCTATGGTCGTCAATGAGTTCATTTTGGGGCATTTCAGGATCATTTCCTATTGATTTTGGGTTACTGAACAGGACTTGACATGGCATTGTCCCAAAACGAATAAGAAGTTATTCTAAATCAATAGAAAGTGACCTTTAAATGTCCTAAAATTAACAGGAAGTGACCTTTAAATGCCCCCAAAATCGGGAAGGCTGGTTCTGGTCCAAATTGACCGGGAGGGGCAAACTGACATCTAGCGCTGTCAATGGCAGCCAATGAGTTAATAAACCCAATTTTGGTAGCAACCTTTCAGTTCCTTTTTTTCCTTATTCAAACAGTTACACCTTTTTAAAATAACATATATCAATTCTTGGCGGGAGCATATCGATAACTTTTTGGGATAAAAAATTTCACAATACATCACCATTTTAATATACAGTATCATCACACCTCTATTCTCGACTTTAGACAAACGCTGTTGTCCAGTGGTGTGTTCTTACCAGAGAATACAGGGCTTGGGTGTCCACTGCTGCGAGGAGATTTGTGGCTTTTGCTCTTGAGCCTGCGTCGACCTCCGGCCATGGCTACGGCCGGAGATAGCACAGAAGGTGGCGCCGTTTTCCCCAAGCGGGTGAAGAGGGCCTCGATTTCCTCTTTCTGGCGGGTTTGTAGGGCTTGGACCTCCAGCATGTGTCTGGAAAAAGAGTAATAGCTCATTCAGAAAGTTCAACGGGCAAGCTTTTTTAACGCAGGGCGCTGAAAATGCGACGTACCGTTCTCTCAGACGACTAACTTCTTTCTGCAACGCTTCATCCTCCGTTCCGGAATCGTCATCGTTGTCGCTGCTATAAGGTGTTTGTGTTTTATGTGGGTCCGAAGTGGACGGTCCGTTTTGGACACTGGGACTGTGTGATAGGCTGGAATCTGTCGCAGATGTCACTGATAGGAAAAAAACAACAATCTATTACCATTATTGTTGTGTTTAATAGTAAGTGGGGAATCCTAAAAAGAAAAAATGTTAGCTATGTTTAATATTAACAGTGGCAAATCCTTATGCTGCCAGTCAGAAAACAGAAGCCTATCATCTACTAAAACCCTGTAATCTTTGGTTCTGTCACGATAAATCGATATATTGACAACTAATGGATTATTAAATTAATTGACATTAGTCAACTATTCAATTATAGATGCTGATGGCCTAAGAATTGCCTGAATCTGAAATATGCCTGAAAACTCTCATAATATAGATGTACACTTTTGTTATGTAGCCTTTGTTCCATTCCCCTTTAAAGGGGAACTATAATACCAATACATGGGTCAGAGATATGTGCCGGGGGTATTGGGGGACGGGGGGTGGTTTTCGCCTTGATTCCCCCCCCCCCCGTTTTCTTTTTGGGTTGGTTCTTCCGTTTGGTTTGATGTATTAAAACAAAAGTTAAGGGGGATTTGATGAACTGATGATGGGCACATCTACTGCTGATTGCCTCTTTAATGTGGATTGCCCCATTTGCTTCTGATACCCGAAGAAAAGAAAAAAAAATTGCCTGAATCCTTTTTTTTTTTGGGTGTCTTATCGTAAATATGTTCATTTTTTTTTTGGTTTACATAACAGTAAAACTTATTATAAAAGCAGAATGATTATGCTTGTATTAAATGAAAATATTTGCAAAAATATTTTTCTTTGTAATAAAAAAAAAAAAAAAAAACATTAGTATTCATAGTCCAATTTTTCTCAGTGCAGGTTTTTGGTTCAAATGCACATTTAGTTCTAAAATACTAACACTACAGTAATATTACAGTAAACAACATTTGATTTACATATGAGCCCATTCATCAACTAATTGCGCAAAAAAGTGGTTAGTAGACTATTATTTTTGTAGCAGCCCAACTATCCATATACAAAAAATGACAGAACAGCCTTATAAGACACGACCGGAAATGCTATGCCTCTAATAAGTCAATCTTGGTATAACAATTGATAACAAAAGTCTCAATACTTGTTAAGATATGTATGGCATCCTGCATGTTTGGTGTACTGTGTTGATCGTTCAAGTAATTACATTGTTGTCTGGCTGCTTTTTTTTGTTCATGTGGTCTCCCTCACATTTGAAAAAAAAAGGTTAAGACGTCAACTTACTTTCACATTTTCAATCATGAAAATTTGATAACTCTTAACAAGAATCCTAGCAGTAAATGATGAAGGTGCTACACACCTGAGACTGAAAAGCAGCCCACTTTGGAGGATGCCGTTTGTTCCGAACTGGCATCGGTGGTGGTGGAAACCTGAAAGCGCCCTATTGCTACAGTGGGGGGTTGGCTAGCAGAAGGGAGAGGGGCCGACGTGTCTCCAGCATTATGGTCTGTTTCGCACATCGCTGTGGACAGCGTGGACGAGCGGTGGAGGGTGTTCTCGGGGCTTGAAGGCGGAGAGGAAGATGAGGACGAAGAGGACGTGGAGGTAGAAGAAGGCGTGAGGGAGGAGGAGGAAACAGCACTGGAAGGATCTGGTAAACCACTGGACGCACCCTCAGGAGCAATAGACACCTGCATGGGAAGACAATGATAAATGGCCAACCATATTTCAGTGTCATTAATGTCTGTTGCCGTCAATGCAGTCAATGCTAAGATCATCAGCGTTCCAACACGAAACTTACTTGGAAACGACCGACAGTTAAACCCGATGTGGGAGGCTGGACTATGTTGGCCCCCTGGACAGTCTCTGGGCTCAAAGCTCTCCTCAGCTGGGCATCCAAATTACCCAGAGGCTGCTGCTGGGACTGATGGGTCAAATATGATACAATTCACTATAAAGAATATTGTTAATAAAGGAAAGATAAGCAGAATAGATTTTTTTCTCATGTGCATAGTTGAGAAAAATTAATAGAAGCCATCATTTCCAGGATGGAGCTGTCCTTTGCACAGGCAGTCATTTTATAAATACTATTTTTGCCAATCAAATGCAAGTATTCCAAATTTCCTGCCCTTGCTCTTGACGTCATAATTAATTGATCAGTGTATACGTACGTGTGTGGGTATAACTTATGTCACAAAATGGCTACCCTCATAAAAGGTATCAATTTTGGTGTTTTAACATTATTTTCTATTATCAGAGGTTGAAGTAATTTGCGATTTGCATACTGAAATGCTTTGAGCAACAGTCTTTCAATTGAAGATAGTCAAGTGTTTTCCGTTCCTTTAACAACAGGTACGTATACAAGAGTTCCGAGTCCAAGAGAGAAATGGTATTACTCTCGACAGAATGGCTCACCTGATTTGGTCCAGGGAATGGCGGTAAAGTGTCGGAGGGCAGAGTAGCAGCTTGGTCAAAACCAGTAGGTAAAGTCTACAATGATGCAAAAAAACATTGGGAAAGTAATTTGGTATAGTATACAATGAAAAGTACATTTTCTAACATGTACCACCTCCAAAAATACTTCTCTCCAATTACTGCCAGAGTGACCAAAATTGAACTACAGTTCCTTTGTAGTGTTCAACCCTATATATACATTCTCTAATACTAAACACTCCTTGATATGAATACCGTATAGGCAAAAGCAAATACTACACTGACTGAAACAATGAGTCCTAATGTATTACCTACACACACAAAATAGAATACACATTGTTTTGAATAGGTGGTTGAAAACAAATTATACACAAAATCGAATACAAATAGTTTCTGAATAGGTGGTTGAAAACAAACCATTCTAAATTCAATCATTGCAAACATATTTTATGTCAAAGTTAAGTATAACTGAACTGTAACATTCTATGTATCGTACTAGATTTGAACTCTTTATCGGGCACTAATTTAAAAACTGGAATAAAAAAAATTAAATTCATAATTATAAGACAATGATTAATTAAAAAATATACAGTACAGGCCAAAGGTTTGGACACACCTACTCATTTGTGTGTTTTCTTAATTTTCAAAACAATTTTGATTGTAGATTCTCACTCGAGGTACCAAAACTATGAATGAACACGTGGAATTATATACTTAGCAAAAAAGATGAAAAAACAGAAAACATGTTTTATATTCTGAACATGTGGAATTATGTACTTAGCAAAAAAGGTGAAATAACCTAAGATAAAAACATGTGTTATATTCTTCGGAACACGTGATATTATGTACTTAGCAAAAAAAGGTGAAATAACTGAAAACATGTTTTATATTCTATTATCTTCAACCTAGCCACCTCTTGCTCAGATTACATTTTTGCACACTCTTGACATTCTCTCGGTGAGCTTCAAGAGGTAGTCACCTGAAAATGTTTTTTAATTCACAGGTATTCCTTATCAGGGTTAATTAGTCAAATTTCTTGCTTTTAAAAATGGGACTGGGATCATCATTTTTGCTGCGTTGAATGAGTTATGTCTCAACTTTTGGGCTGTACTGTATATATACTGTACGTAATTATCATTGAGACCTGTTGTCCACATATGTGGCACCATATTCATGTTGCCCACACTTTTATTCCAAATATTGTTGCCTACGTAATCCAAAATGTGACGTCGACGTACATGGATGCCATGTATTTATGAGTTTTTTGTTTTTTTTTTTTAATTTATTTTTGGAATGAACAAAAACAGTTACTTGCTCCCTAAAGGGTTAAACATTCCACGCAGGTGGCAAATTTAAAGCAGTACCACTAGTGTTACTCATACCACACTTTGGGAATTTCTGTTATATTCCATTCATAAACAAAAAACACCTAAATCTTGTTAGTAAAATCATTCACCAACCTGTGCCCTGGGCTTAGACGGAGGGGTTTGGGCGTGTCCAGCGGGCGGTAAACCCTGTCCTGGAGTGGTTGTAGACAGTGAAGTGACACCCTGTACCCCAGAAGTGAGAGGAAGATTTGAGGGAGGCACCAGAGCGGCACCAGGTGGAGGGGAGGATGTTCCGGTGGGAGGGGAGGAAGTCCCAGTATTCTGACTGGGATCCACTGATGCGCTTGAGGAACTTGTACTCTGGTCTTTAAAAAGGGATCGCAGCTTCTTGTCAAGGGCGTGGATGTCATCTCTACCCGCTGCTTTGCTCTGAACCTCGGCGCCTTCACTCTCGACTGGTTGAGCTTGGTTCTGACTGGCTACTGACTGACCCTGAGAGGCGGTGTGCTGAGACGTTTGTGGGGATGAAGTCATGGGTTGAGAAGATGCACCGGTATTGTTAAAAGGTAGTGGCTCAGCAGCTGGTAAAGCGCCTGTATTAGCACTCAGTTGGGGAGTGGGTGCCGCGGGGACGGATGTCTGCATCGCTGGTGCAGAAATGGAGGAAGAGGAGGAAGGGACAGTGACTGCGGGCGCCATCTGCGAGGGACCTGTTTCATGGGACGCCTGGGTCAGTGGCATGGGATCACTTATGATGGGAGCAGGAGTTTGGGACTGGGTAGATACAACTGGAGGAGAAACTCTTCCGTTCGGGGGGTGGGGCTGAGTGGTTGCAGTGGATACGAGCCCAACTGTGGGGAAACCAGAACTTGTGGTTGAAGGTACAGCTTCAGGAGGCGCGAGGACACTCTGAGCGTCGGCGGGCGGGCCCGTGACAGCTTCCTGATCTACACTCGTAGGGTCAATCATGCTGCTTGGCTCTGCGTGATCCTGCCTCATTTTGCTGAAAGCCTGCTGCAGAATCCCAGAAGGTGCGGACAACGAAAGGCCTGATGTCATAGTTGGCCCTGTAGAAAATGTGCGATTTCATTAAATTAGTCTACATAATGCACAAAGGTGATAAACGTAGCATTTAACTTGTTGTATATGTTAAATGCATTGAGCTAATGGGTGATATATTAGAAGGTGCAACTCATCGATTGGAGCAGACTTCAATAATTTAGGGGGGGATTGGTAATCATCAATCACTAAAAACAGAATCGTTCTGAACCGCCGAATGACTCTTGGGCCTCGCTCATATTGGCAGCCAAAATCCGATTTTTAGCCCATCCAGATGGAAACCGGATGGCTCTTTTGTAGCCTGAACAGTCACAAAGGATCTGAATTATCAATCATCAAAATCTGAATTATGCAAGACTGATTGAAAGCATATACGGAAGTAGTTTAATATCAGATATGGACAAGATGCTTCTCAGTCTGAACAGCTCGAATGGGATATGACTGTACGTGACGTCACTATGCTGAATGACTCCTTTGTTGCCACAGCATCCTGTCAGGTGTGTCAATAATTTGGCCCAGCATGAACAGCCAGCCGTAAAAATCAGATATGAGGAGGAATCCGACCGGAATCAGATATGCCTGTAGTCTGAACGCAGCCTTTGTGTGTTAGCCACATTAGCCCGCTAGCATTTGGTCCCGGACATTCGTGGTCACTAATTCGAACATATAGGTGAGATCAAGTCAACATACCTGGAGCTGGCTCATCGCCGACCAAAAACTGCTCTTTCAGACGTGACTCTGGTACTGGGCTGACAATGAACCGTCGTCCTGCTGAATGCACCACTTGTGCCGTAGTGCTTGGCGAGATTCCTATGGGAATGAGCACAAGAAAAGTTAACTGTGAAATGGGGGGGGTTATTATTAACAGTATTGTGAGCGTGAAAGGACTGCGTACCAGGCAGCATGGGAACTGAAAGCTCTGGTTGCTGTTGAAGCTCACTCATCTATGGACAGAACAAATATTTCTTGAGTCTGCAGAGAAACTAAAATGAACCTTTGGCTTGATGCGCAATGGTTGGTTCAAGTAACAACACTTAAGATTTTATCTCTTCTGTGGTACAATTGGCATACAGCCACTGGGGAATTTTTTAAATAGACATTTAGAAATATTTAAAGGCGGCCTTTAAATGTTTGACTCATACAATCATAAAATTACCTGAGGAAAGGCTTCCTTCATGCCCTCTCCTTTCTCATCCGCCATTTCAATGACTTCGCGGACCTGCTCGATGAAGGATTCTCGCTCACTTTCCAGGATGAACTCACTCTCAACCTGAAATAGCAAAAAACTCAAATTGATTTCTGTGCTTATGTAACCCAAGTAAGTCTCCAAAGTCAGTGAAAATAAAAAATATTACCATTATCTGTGCAATCTCTTCCGGATTATCACCATCCAGATCAAATCTGAAAGTCACCATCTTCCTGTTGTGCGTTTCCAGCTGGCACTCTGCCACTCTGTCTCCAGCATTTGAGATCTAAATAAAAACAGGTTTGCTATCAGTTGGTATCACAAGAAGGATCTTGAAAAGAAATAACATCTGCAAATAGATTTGAGTTGCCTACACTGAGAACATTCAGTTTGGCCTTGGCACCCTTGTCATGCCGAGAGCGGCTACGGACGGACCGCCGCTGGTATCGCTTAAGCGAGCGGCCTTCGTGGCGGCCTCCTGATGTTGTGCCCTCGTTACCATCACTCAGACCTGACGCTGCATCTGACAAACAACTGGAAGAGGGAAGTATCCATTAGTGAAATGTGCAAGATTAATGACGTCGATTCTAAATGAATGACAATGGTGCTCACCTCTCAACAGAAGGCGGCACCAGAGAGGACGGCACTGACGACTGCTCAGCTGGTGTTGACTGACTGGCAGAGGCCTGAAACAAAACACTTGTTAAAGCACATTTTCCTATTAAAGCAGGATGTTTTGTTCTGGCAGATCCTGCCCCATTATTGTGGGGAATCGGACAAGTATCATTTATGATATTAGTTCCTTCCTGTATTTTAATGTTAAATGTTTATACAGTGCTCCCTCACTTATCGTGTAAAGTGAAAAACCGCTAAGTAGTGTCACCCTCCATTTTCACTTTTTTTTGGTAGTATATATATAATATCAATAAGTGTATATAAAACTATAAATGCATATCATTAGAATATTAAATAATAGTCTGAAACATGTAAATAATTATTAATAAATATAATACAATGTAGAAAAAACTATAAACCTACACCTACAAAAATGTACTGTATATTCATTCTCTCACTCTGATATGACACGTGTATGTCTGTGTGTAAGTGTACCAGGGTCTCTGCAGAGTTCACTAAGCCAAATTTAAAACTTTTAAAGAATTTTTAAGACCATAATAAATAGAGGTGCACGATAATTATCGGTCCGGTAATAGGAATTATGACGTCATCCCAATAAATCCAATAACAATATATGTTATCGGGCCGATTAATAATATTTTTGGTGCCGGATTGGGATGTGTGCGTTTGTTTCCACTCCTGTTTTGCCAGTACGCAAAGTTTTTTTTACTGTTCTAGAGGCCGTATTTTTCCATCACTGAGTTACAAACCTTTCTATGGCAATTAGCAAATGTTTGCATTTTACAGTGTTTTGTTTACAAGTTATTGAGAGGCCTTTTGGTTAATGCTGACAAAGCACAATACCTGTTGGGTTTATGTTTGTTTTAGATCAGTGCTCATTGTTCAGGGGAACACACCGTCAATGATATTGACTGATTGATATACATTAAAAAGTTATATATATTATCAGTTATCGTATCGGTATCACCCTTGAGGAGCAGGAAGTTATCGATATCGGTTTCAAAAAATGGATACCGTGCACCCCTGATAATAAATCAAATTTAAAACCCATTTCACATCAATGCCGGCAAAAAATGTACAAACCATATGAAGGAAAATTGGAGGCCCGGAATTACTTGCAAAGTATACAAATTTATTCCCACCTCTTTCACACTGTGATACAAAATGCTTAACCTAACCAAAAACACTACAACTTTCAGATTTGCAAATGGATTCCAATGCCTTGATACCCAATGTACCAAGTTTTAAAATTTTCTTGCAGTATATGAGTTTCCCTCCAACAGCTTCGACCATGTGCTGAACTGTACGTTCTCAAGCCACAAATCATTAAATTTCCACTTACCTACGTATGTATCTACTGTAAATTGGTTCTGTAAAGTTTAAAGTAAACTACTAATTACTACTTACAAAACTACTAATTAAAGAACATAAAACTTCTTCAACTATTTTAAATGTAAATCGCTTTATTAATAACTAAATGCTCTATACTTATCTAAGTAACTGTAATAATACAACTCATTTAACAACAGTAGCCGAAATGGTCCAAAAAAATAGGTATTAAGGGAGTTCCAAAAAAATTGATTATTAGATGCATCGCGATTCCACACATGACGATTCAATTACGATTCATAAAGGTTCAAAAACGATGATTTTCCCTCATAACTTTATGACAACCACTTGTAGCGGAACAAAATTCAAGACACGTCTGCCGCCCGGACACCTTTAACGGACGCACGCACAACGTTATGATGGACGCTGCCGGTTATTGAGGGAGAGATTTACTCCTTTTCAAAAGACTGGAAAATAAAATTGTGTACGAGACAGGCAGGGACTCCGCGGTCGTTCTTCTGTGCGCAAGGCATTTTTTAGAGCGAGAGGGGAAGAAAGATAGTTCATTGCTCCTTGTCTTTCAGATGTCCAGCAGTAGTTCCAAGTCATGTCAATTGAAAAATGTCCTGAGTGTGTTGCTAAAACCCATGTGCGTCTATAAGAGGAGTAAACGAACCCTCTTGAACTGTTAATTCTTTATTGTTTTTTAGATGTTAACAGTTAGGGCCGAGTGCTAAGCTAATTAGCTAATTTGCTAACTTGTATTTCATATGCAGAACATGCAAAACCATGATTTAGTACAGCGGTAACACCACAAACATGTCAAATAGTTCAGAATTCTGTGAAAACAAAGTATATTGGTTAAAAGAAGTCTTATTTCTAAAGACACTTTGTTTCCAGAAAATGTGGAATTCATTGTTGTATTGTTGAGAGAAAAAAACGCGGCTTTTAAAATGGTTAATGTTTTTGCACTTTCTTGTTAAAAATGAAAAAGCAGCCGAAGGGCAGCTTTTTTGTTGCATGGGCATGTGTCCATCGTTCCTGTTGAATCATCAGGATATTTATTTGTGGGGTGGCGTGGCTCAGTGGTAGAGTAGTTGTCCCCCAACCCAGAGGTTGTGGGTTCGATTCTTCGCCCTGATGAACTCGCCTAAGTATCCTTGAGCAAGATACTGAACTCCACGTTGCTCCTGGTGCTGTGTCACCAGTAGGTGAATGGCGAGATAGTGTAAAGCGCTTTGAGCGCCTTGAAAGGTGGAAAAGCGCTATATAAGTATAACACCATTTACCATTTAAATAAATAATAGACATAAATTTGTTTGGCAACTTTATTAATTAGTAATGCACGATGCATCGATAATTGTGATAACCGTTATCATCGTCAATACCGTGATCATTGTTCACTAATCGAAGCGTAGCACTCTGAATCGTAATGGAATCGAATCGTGGATTGCCTAAAATGGCACACCCATAATAGGTACATGGTCATTAAGCAGAACCAGAATACAGTACATACATAAGGCACACTGTCAATTTTTGATTCTTTATAAGCCTGGCGGTCCTAAACCTATTCATGTTCACATTGTTTTATTCTCAGCCCTCTTCAATGATGCTCTTTGGGTTTTTTGTACTACGCTGTTGTTGTGCTAAGCTTAAAGGAATTTTGCAATTAAGCAAATGAATTCCCATTCTGTGATGAATAACATACATGACTATGAATTTATAAAACTCTTGGCTGCAATTTATGGCACTCGACGTGCAATCCATCAAATGGATTGAACGTCGATCACCGTCAATGGCACAAAACATTCATTTCACATCACTTGAGTTCGAGCTAACGATTTCACACCTAAACTACAAATGCCACCCCACAAAAATGTATTTGATGCGCCAAGTACCTGCAGCACAGAGAGGCAAGACGCCTGATAGAGGAAGAATAGCTGCTCAGCGTTGGGTGGTGGAGACAGGATAAAAGAATTTGGACTACCTGCCCAAGACTAACAGTCACACAGGAAGTGAGCAGCATGCGGAGATGACAAACAAGAAGATGATCAAAGAGGACAGCCATGGTAATGAGTATCACAGAGAAGTGCACAAACGATGATTAGTGTGAAATGTATGCAGAAGAAGGGGGAAGGGGAATAAATGAATGTATGAATGCATAATGTGAATGTTCTCACCTGTAATGGTTGAGTTCCAGCCGGTGCTTGTGGTAAAGAGGAGCCTTGATGGGCTGTGTTGTTCTCTGGCTGCTGCTGCTGCTGTTGTTGTTGTTGCAGTTGCGGTGGAGGAGGGGATGATTGAGAAGATGCAGGTATTATCCCCTGCTGGGTGGAAATCTGCAGGGACCAAAAGATATGGGGGAAATAGAGAAGTTAGTCACTCAAGCCTAATTTCTGAAACCTTGAAATCTTTACAATTAAGACTGCATTTACTGTACCATAGACTTCATAATATATTATCAAGTCTATAACTGTACTTACCTGTTTTTTTGTTTTTTGTTTTTAACAGTACCAGTATTTTGAGTAGTCTTTCATGAAGGTGCGCCGATTGATTGGGGCAGATTTCACCAATTTTGGGGGATTGCCGTCACAAAAAATTATAACCAATCTTGTCTGCTGCTCACGTTTATAGAGTTAGCCACATTAGCCCAGTAGCATTTAGCAACGGATGTTCGTGATCATTAATGTAAGCATACAATTGTACTTGTTGGGTACTTTCATACCTTCACCACCCCAAAATAATGTTAATGCTTGGAATGTCTAAGCTCGTTGCTACGATAATATAGTAAGGACTGAAATTTGTATTCCCATTCCATGTTATTTTGGGGCCGCTAGATAACCACATCTTTTCTTTGCAAGTTTGTACGTGAATTCGGTCAGATAACACTTGCTTGGCGTAGGCTCACATTTGGCTCACATTCAAACTGCTTCAGCACTAAAGAGTATTAAGATGTGAAAGCTTGAGGACCTGATATAGTTTAATAATTCCCTTCTTCAGAAAACTATCAATTTCCTGGAACATTTTTAGTTTCTTTTTGTAAAGCTTAACATTTGCATCTACATCTTATTTTTTGGTAAAGAAAATTAAAATTTAGTAGTTCCGAAAGAAAAGTTTTTACTGTTCAATCTTTTTTAAGAGAACTACCTCATGTTTCACAGGTAATGTTCGGTTCATAGATTGATAAGAATTTAAATTGGGGTTTGGAGAAACACTTTTTGAAAAATCAGTGATTTTCTGAAAAAACTAAAAAGGCACAAAATATCAAATAAAATTTCAACCAGTCAGCCCGTTTATATTGAGCATTTTCATTCAGTTTTATTCATTCAGTAACCCTAACCCACTTGCATTCAAATATACCCACAAAAAGAGAGGAATAAAAAAAAAACGAGGAAAGAAAATGGGACATTTTATGTACCTTAGGGGGAAGTGATGGTTGGTAGTATACTCCGTACTATAAGAAAAAAAACATAAGACAGGGTAAGAGTGGGAAAGTTGAATCATGGAGAAAGAAAAAGGAAATGAGGACTCAGGGAATTGGAACCTGCTCCATCACTGCCACCACAAGTCCTGACTAGTCCATAATTAAATGGACACATTTAGAACATGACAACTTATTGTCAGTGTAATGCTGTTTTATACACCTACACTAGTGTGCTACTTTTTAATTTCCTAAAAACAGGCCATTTCTCAGCTTACGTGTTAAACTACATGGAAAGAAATAAGCTTGTGCATACTTGCTGTGGTACCACTGGGACAGATTGGCTGCTGGGACCTGTGGGAGCGAGTTCAGTCTGGACACCTGGCATCTGGGGTTGAACCTTTAACACCAAATAAAGAAAAGAATAGAATTAGTTCAGAGTAAAAATAAGATGACTCAAGGGAATGGGGTAAGGATTGATATTCATGCCAATGCATGGTGAAACACAGCTGGTTGAACAGGTGCTGAACACTGATTTAGAAGCCAGTCAGTCCACATGGGAGAAAACTGGACCAGAATACATAAATAGATATGGATTGGTGCTTCTGATTCGTCATCAGCGGAACCGAGCTTATTTGCAAAATGACTCACCATTGACATATGCTGCTGCTGCTGCATTTGCTCATTTTGGGGCTGAGGGCACGGCACTTGGGGCTGAAGCTGTTGACTGGGAGGGGCGCAGTAGGACATTCCGGGCTGGGCAGGCTGAACCTCAGAACCACATGCTCTGTCGCCCATGAGTGGGACTGTCACAGATCGGGGTGGTGGGTGGGACAAACATGTTAATTCCTGGTCGCACAATGGCAGAGGGCTGCCGTAATGACCTAAATTATATGTCGCGAATAGCAGTAAATGAGTTAAAGAAGTACCAGGGTTTGCCCGAGTGCTTTATAAGCCTGGTGGGCTACCAGGCTTTTATTTCAAGAGTGTGCCTTTTTGTATGACTGTTTAAGTATTGTTAATAAATGGCCCAATAAAACAAAAATTATCATTTCAAAGTTCCTGCTAAGTTAAGATTTCTATTTTTATTTTTTTCCCCCAAAAACATGGTGGTCTGCTAGTGTGGCTTCTCTACAACAAGCCTTTTCAAGCTTTCTGAATGAAACCCTGTAAACCAGGGTTCACTAAATCCGGACCTCAGTGCCACTTTTCCTGTCGTGTTTTCCATGTCTCCTTCCTCTAACACACCTGAATCAAAATAATCAGGATCATAATCAGGCTAGGGGGGAGAGATGTGGAAAACACGACAGGAAAAGTGGCACCGAGGTCCGAATTTAGTGAACCCTGCTGTAAACTGTACCACCTCAACACTTATTGTGTTTCAAGTAAAGTGAGTAGTTAGCATTTAGTCTTCTGTTCTCTTGCTCAGAGTCACATGATTATATCTCATCCTCTTTTAGTGATAATGATGCTTTATTGACTGCCATGGGGGGATTATTGACTTATAGCAGTTGGTTGCACCTCATTTAGTCACGCTAGCCAGCCAGCCACAGTTGTCGCTGAAAGGGAGTTATTAGCTTAGCGTCTAGCATCCCCCCAGTAGTTTCCGAGTACACACCTCCGCCACTGTGCTGATGGGGATCAGCCTCAGGCTCTTCTGACTCCGGCTGACTGGTAGCCAAATTCGGACCCTGAATTGGGACTTGCCCAGCCGACTGGGGGACATAAGAGACGCCTTGCGTCAAGCTGGTCAGCTGGGTCGGTTGAGAAGTATTGTAGGCAGCGCTTGGAAGGCTCTGCTGAGACGCTGGCTGAGTTGACATGGGTGTGCTGTGTTGGTTGGCTAGTGGAGGAGGAACATAGGTGGCAGGCTGTGGCACCGATTGGGACAGAGGAATCTCTTTGCCGGGTGGGTGGCTTGGTTGCGGTGCCGGTTGTATCGGACCCTGTTGTTCTTCTTCAATTATTCTCTTCTCCTGATCTTCTCTGACCTGTCAAAGCAATTAGCACCAGAAGTATTATAATGCCCACATAAGTAAATATTTTTTTTTAAATGTTTTTACATACTTGCTGTCGTTGTGCTCTCTTGCGACTGATGAGGGAGACTCTGTCCTTGATGGCCTTGGCAATAGTCTTGTGGTCACCATCGCAAACATACCCAGAGTCAACCTTAAGCATACACAAGGCGTCAACCTGATTAGTGAAGGTCACGTGAGTTCCATTTGTTTGTTAAAAGAGTCCTATTCACCATTTCCTGAGCCACGTCATCCGGGACGTCCTTGTTGAGGTCGAATGAAAATTCTATCGCTTCGTTGTCTTTGTACTTTCCTTTTAGCTTCTTGATGTCCTCAATTCTCAGCCACAACTTAATCGCTTCCATCTCTCCGTCATCCTCTTCAGCCAATTCCACGCGCACACCTGTGTCCTCTTGGAAGAAGGCGTGGTTCAGAAGGTCCTTGATCGAGTACCTAAAAATATGAGGGAAAAAAGTCAGATCAATAAACTAATGTGGACTGTATTTAGAGAACACTTGTTCTGTCTGAATGTTTTGTGCTCTTCTTGAATGTGACACCTCTCATCCTTGTTCTGACGAATACATCCCTCGATGATCTCCTTCACCTCGGGAATAGCCACCTTGTCAAAGCTACCCGGCTTCACCCCCTACAGGAAACACAGAACACTGAATGAGAATGTTTCTCCCTTCAACAAGCGTGCTCCTATGTTGGAGGATGTCCCATGTCTTTTTTCAAACTCTTGTTCTTAAACATTATTATCTTGGCCATAAATATTGTTTTAACAGCGATTCATAGCGTCATTATTGAGTGTAACTTAAAGCAGCAGCAAAGTGCCCCGAGTTTATCAAATGAAGCTCAACTCTAAAGCTGTGAACGAGAATGCATTAAGAACAATGAGCCCGTCTCCTAAGGGAAGACAAATGTAACACTAGAACACGTGACTCCACCTAAATGTGAGCACAGCAACACAATAAGACATTGTTTCACCAGTGACTAAGTTTGGTTGCCTAAAGCCATTTAAACTAGCTTTTTGTGGATCCTGTCAGCTTGCAGCTCAGCACTTTGCAATGCTTTAAAACTTGCTCTTTACTTGGGTTATGTTTCAAAAGGGCCTGTGCATACTTTACAGATAGTAATCTAGAATGCAGTCATGTCAAGTTTTCTCATTTCTGGGACTGTTGCCACATCATACGTATGAATCATATGACTGATGCATGATGGAAATATGACATCTTAAATTCTTTGTCTATTACTGGAAGATTACTTCATAAATAAAAGTGATTATTCAGCCTCTTCTAGATCTCCACGCCAGAAGCCTGCATACTTATTGAAAACGTGTCACAAGTAACTCATTCACTGCCAGCCATTTAAAAAACAAAAATCAGTTCCCTAGAATAGATTACCAGCTGTTTAAGGCAATTTTGAATTCTCTCTCTACAAGGCACATATCATTACGTTTGACATTAAGTATCAAACTAACCAAAGTAGTCGAATCTTCTTTGAGAAAAAAGTATGTAAAATTTTCAATTTATTAAATGTCAGCTGTAGAGCAACAGTTGGTTTCACCAAAAAACATCTGTTTCTGACCAAAAATGTCAAGCAAAACAGTAAGGTTGACACTACATTCTTGGTGACACACCAAAACTATCCCAATACTAGATAACAGACAAAAATACATGTCAATGACAAAATTATTTACGATACATAACTAAGACTTTGGCCAACAGTGACTCATCACATGGCTCCAGTGTTGCTTTTTTACATAAAACTGACATTCATTCCATAACTACATCTTTACTCACAAAACCAACAACCATTTAATCATGTAATTTTAAAAAATTATATCTGGCACAATATTAACATTTGGTCTTAAAATCTGGCCTGTGTGACCAAAAATGTGATGTCCAAATAAGTGGACACCATATATATAAATATTTATTAATAATCATTGTTCTATTTTTGAAGAATAAATGAAATAATTAATAACATGTAAATTAAAACCAAAATAAATGCAATTAAAATGAATAAAACCAAATACACTTCGTGGCCCAGTCAAAATGGACTGTATGTCTAGCTAAACGAGTGCGCTAAAAAGGGTAAATAAGTTACTACAACACATTGTTTTTATCATACATACTTTTTTCAATGATATGCCTTAACCTGTCCAGCTTCAAGTGCTGGACTTCTGTCCCTCATAATCAAGTTGAACAATATAAACATTCATGGTTGCGAATAAGTAAAAAAGGAAGAAAAACAAAGACGATGGGCTCGTTGGTTCCAGTGGACTGGTTTGTGTGTCAAAAATTTGGACTGTCGATTCTAGTGCTGCAACGATTAATCGATTAACTCGACTAATTCGATCAGAAAAAGATTCAAATTAAATTTTGCTGCTTCAAGTATTCGTTTAATTAAAGTTGCGTTGCAATGATTTGTTTTGAAAGTGTTTGCATTTAGTTTTACTGATTTGGGTGAATACACTGCCCTCTAGTGACAACAGTGAATATAACAACTCATTTCACATGGTTGAATCCAGCTGCTCCCTGTTAAGACCAATATAAGCCAAGTTTTTGTTTGAGCTAATTTTTTTTTTTTATTGCATTCGTAATTTAGCTTATAGGTATATTTAGCCGTTTTTGTGGGAATGTGTTTGAACCATTTGTTAAGAGTATTGTTTAAAAAAAAAAATTTTTTTTTAAGTTCGCCAATTGTTTTTTGTTGTACTTACCTCATTTATCTTTTTTTTATACCGTTTGAGGCTCAGCTCAGGTATTTTAAATTTTTATGTTCCTTATCCGATTACGCGATTATTTGAACTAAGTAGTTCATTGGTAAATGGTGTTATACTTATATAGCGCTTTTCCACCTTTCAAGGCGCTCAAAGCGCTTTACACTATCTCGCCATTCACCTACTGGTGACACAGCACCAGGAGCAACGTGGGGTTCAGTATCTTGCTCAAGGATACTTAGGCGAGTTAATCAGGGCGAAGAATCGAACCCACAACCTCTGGGTTGGGGGACAACTACTCTACCACTGAGCCACGCCACCCCGATTAATCGACTACTAAAATAATCGATAGCTGCAGCCCTAGTTGATTCATCTTAAGAGCTATGGGATTTCATTTCAGCTGTGAGATGAAATACAAGATTCAAATGTATACTCAATATTAGGTGTGGAAACAATGATTCAAAAATGGGATTTTGGACTTCTTGGCACATGACGAAGGCGGTGCACGGGGGAGACATGGTGGATAAAGAGAAGACTTACGCTGGTCACTCTGCGGTAGATCTGTGCAGCATTCTGGCACTCTGAGTAAGGGTACTCTGAGGTGGCCATCTCCAGCATGCACATTCCAAAGGCATACACATCCACTGACTCGTCGTACTTCTCCTCATACATCTCAGGCGCCATGAACTCAGGGGTACCTTAAATCAAAACAACTATTCAGAACTCTCTCCCTTACTGACAGCGTGGGCTTCGCAACCCACTGCCCCTTCTCTGCCCCTCTAACCCATGAGGGGTTGAGGAACAGGAGGATGAGAAGAGTGACAGGCCTGACGACATCTCCTGGAGTGGACCCTGTGAGGTGAAAGTTGAAAGAGAGAGAAGAGAGGAAAAAAAGGGGGAAGGCAAAAAAGGAGAAAAAACAAAAAAGGAGGGAAAAGCTCCACTTAGTTAGACTGTAGAGTAGAAGGCACATGTTTGTCTGTGTAGGACCTTCAATTTTGGACTAAAGAAAATGCGTCATAGATAGCTGATGAGCAGAATGCCACGTCTGGCCAAAGTGGCAATTAAACACTAAATTTGTATACACATATTGAATGAAGTCGTTGTTAACAGTATGTGCTAAAATTCATTGTGTTCAAAACCTTATCAATGGTGTTAGAGGACAACAACTAGCTATGGAAATGACCTCTGTCAAGCGCTTACCTTCAAACCACACACGCTTTGCATTTTATTTAACACTTACCTTTTTAGAAGTCTAACTTACCAGCTCTCTTTAACCTGTAGATAAAACATGTTATTTTACGGTCAAGGTTGAGAGAGGCACCTCTCATATCTAGTTACTATTGCCTCAGTGAATCTCTGAACATCAGCTCATATTTATCAACAGTTTACCCTCAATCTCAGGTCATACACAGAAAAACCCATTTGTTTAACTGAATGCATTTTTTGGTTTAAAATTTGATGTGTGTTCCACCACACTGTCAAGACTTACCAGGCCCATAACAGTTCATACTTTTCTTCATTGATCAGCAGTACCCTATTTATTCCAAACAGCAGAATGGGGCACAGCTGTAGCTAGAGCCTACATTTTAAGCAAAAAGCTAACAAGAGAGAAAGTGGGGAAGAGCTCCCTGGAATACGAATGACAGAGAAAAACAATTGGCAGTCCTGGAAATTTTTAAAGAGACAATACACTATTTGAAAAAAAACCTGTTGAGGTAAACCAATAGATTTGTTAAACTTGATGTGCCTGATTAGCAAACAGACCACATATTTCCAAACCACAGAACAAGACCAGTCAAGTAAGTCAGTCAGTCAGTCAGTCTAAGACAGATGTAACGGCCATACCTCTAGCCATGGCCAGGTACGCCTGCAAGAAGGCATAACAACTATTATAGTATTATTGTTTAAGAGCAGGAAAAATATAGGCGCTACTTACATTCAGTAGGTGCCTGGAAAAAAAAAAAGCTATTTTGGATCAACATAAAGTATTCTGTACAATGACCAATACTTGAATGGGCAAAGAGTGAAATCCCTGTGGTGATCTACCTAAGATTACCACAGTAACTGGCCTCCATTTGAGCTGTGGTTTGAGAGACAGCTGAAACTCTGTGGTCTGTTTTCGAACCACATCGTCAAAAACCAAAAGTCATCAGGTCATAGGACCCCACCATCAGACACCGTTTTCAGTACAAATTTTTCATGACCCAAGAAGCAGAACTGCCCCGCAGCAAGAGAAGCAACTGTAGGAAAAAGACAATGTTGGGGGTCATACCTATAACACTCTTGGCAAAGGATGCACGCTTTAATGTGGCCAGCCCAAGGTCGCCAATCTTTACGGATCCCGTTGGGCCCGTGATGAAAATGTTGTCGCACTTCAGGTCGCGGTGAATGATTGGAGGTGCCCGTGTGTGGAGGAAGTGGAGCCCCTTGAGAATCTGCCGACACCAGCTCCGGAGCACTTTAATCTTCATCACCTTGAACCTCTTCAGATACCTGGAAGAGAAATGATCTTAGCTTAAAATATGTTCATGATGTAACATAAATAAATCACGGTTTAATTACAATTTACATACGTTTTGAGTGTTCCAGAAGTCATGAGCTCCGTAACCAGAACAATACACTTCTTGCCCTTGGAAGGTCCCTCCCAGGAGTCGTAAAAGCGGACAATGTTGGGATGTTGAAGTCCCTTTAACATTCCTGCTTCCTCCTTAAAGCGCTGCCGCTCAGTCTTGGACAGTTTTCGGTCCTGTGGGAGTCACACGGAAAGAGTTTAACATTTGCCCAAACACAATTCATGAACCCAGACAATAGTATTAATTGCGCTAGAGATGGAAAATACTGTTGGATGTCCACTGCTGTCAATGGCAGCCAATGAGTTAATTGAATAGCATGGTTAAATTAAAAAAAGTTTGAAGTTTTAAGACAGGACAGTTGTTGAACGTTTAAAGCAAACAAAGTGCACGAGTCACTATGATCTAGGCCTGCACAATATTTTGTTTGAACGTTATCGCAATGTGCGCAAGCACAATAGTCCTATCACAGGAGGTGTGTTTTCATATTTTGAACACAAACTTTTGTTTTGCTTCATAAAAGCAGCAAGTGTACAGAGACATGGCCTCCTGGATCTGTTTTACATACAGCAATCTTCATTATTAATAGATGAACATTAAGTATTTAAAAATCTTATATGTGAACAATAAGCATTGAAGTATGAACATTTATAACACCCTGTATGACTTAAACAATGTACAACTTTAAAAATATCAATATGTCCACTGTGCAAAAATGTCATTGTAAAACATATGGGTTACAGCAAGGGGGGCTTGAACAGTACACTTCAAACAGAGGACTGAGCATCAGACAACTTATTGTTAATTGCGGCTGTGACATAATTACTCAACACAAGTGTTGGATCATACTTTTTGCTGAATGCTGTACCATCATAAAAGCTATCAGAGAAATCACACAGACACACGGCGATACAAAATAACGCGACATACTGATTGCTAAATGCAGTCCGTTACCAATCCACTCATTAAATTCAGCCGCTTCGACAAGGTTAGAGGACAAGGTTCTTGGCACCAACACCACACTATGAGCGTCGACTAAAGGCAGAGTTATGCTTCCACGTCAGACTTGCACAGTCAAGGAAGACCCGATTTATGACCCTTCGCCGTAGCTTGACAGAATTTTGTGACTTCGCGTCACGTCGACGCATATGACGTGGCGGAAATGGACTGTGATTGGTCCACTCCTACTGTTGTTTCCGGTTCAGCGCGAAATCACCACCATTGTCAAACATGATTTTGCTACACGCAAAAATGGACCAAGCCAACGAGAGTGTCAACGAAGAACAAGTATGACAACTTCTACAATGTCTCGTCAAGACTTTATAAAGATTGACAAATGGCAAGCAATTCGTGGGAGAAGATTGCTGAAAATACAGAGCTAGAGGTCAGCCAGTGATTGAATAAAAAAATGGAAGGACCACCGAGACAAGTATGTGTGTGTCGGCCAAAAACTGCCAGCTTTTTATCACTTTGTCGTATTTTTGTTTGGTGCACTCATAATTTATTGTGCAAATATGTTTGCTTTGAGTCTGTGACTTATTTACGTGTCACACTTCCAAGTATATGAAGAATAAAGCACAGGTTTGGTGTCAAAAGAGTTGTTTTGATGTTTAATTTTCAACAACAGACAGTTCACACTGGATACATCATCACTGATTGAGAGTGCCTCAGTGCTTTTACAATAACGTTTGGGGAGTTCCATAGCCGCCAGAAATCTGCTATGGCTTCCCACTGGCTAGTTGTAGGACACGGCAAACAAATCGGGCTTTGCAGACCTCGAACAAAACGCTGGACGCAGTGCCCGACGCCAGTTTGAAGCTAGCCGCCACAGCTTGCTGGTTTCCACCCGAGGCTAGAACTCTCTGTGCGGCATCAAAAGTCGGACAGACCACCTCGAAACCTGTCTTCTGCGTCGCCTGCGCCTCAACATTTCTATGATTAACATTTATTCAGTGTTGATGAGCAGAAGATCCACATTCATGCGTTTCATCTTGCATTGTTTATTTTTTCTCCGTTATACCAGAGCAAGTCGACAAGCGTGCCCCAAAACTGTACAAACACAATGCCACACCCCTCTAGTGGCTTGGCGGTGAATTTCAGAGCAACGCCTTCCCTCACCGTAGAACTATCGAATGCTCATTGACGTCGTAGTCACCTTGGCGTCACCGCAACGCAAGAGCATAATTCAGGCTTAATGATATACTCAAAATGCCTGTGGTCTGGCTACCAGTAGCCGTTTCACTATTATCTGACTTCATCACGTTCAGTTGTAGTGTTAGGCGCTAGCGTTAGCGTACCGGGCTTCTATTTGTTTGATTTCCTGATAGCTACATGACTTCACACATAAGGACACCGGCTGCATTCTTAAAGGAAAATGAGCATAGCCGAACAATAAATAGTCAAAGCGGGCTGCAAAGACTTTTTTCGTTTCATTAAAAAAAAAAAAAAGAATTTACCGAGAAGGTCAAAATTACGTTGATCATCGTGAACCATTTCGGTAACGGTAAATTTTCGGTAAACCGCCCGGCTCTACCCTGCAGCATAGTCTGCAGGTGGGAACCACTTTACAATCCAAGTTTTTCGACTTAGCTTGTCGAGCCTCGGGTCATTGTCCTGATCAGTCAAGTCTTGAGTTACTGCTCACAAGTCGAGTCGTTTCTCGGACCCTCCCAACTCAAGCGAGTCAGGTCCAAGTCTGTGGTTTTTTTCTTCAAGTCCGAGTCGAGTTGTGAGTCATTAAATTTGGGACTTAGTCCGAGTCCCTGTGACTAGATTCCAATTGTTTGGCTTAAAGTGCCAATTCAAGTCACCTGTGAAGGTTGTACTGTATTTTAGGTTAATCCTTAAATTTCACCCGAAAGCCAAATACTGCTAATTCTTCATAAGATGCAAGCAAGCAAGACTAACATCATTCAAACAAATTTCAAAACCATCTGGGTTATTCTGAACTAAGGGGGTAAAAAATACATTTTTGGTTTTGTCTTAGATTCCAAACAAACCAAAATGAGAGTGGTACCAACAGGACTTCTAAGAACTGAAGGATAATGTACAAGAATTTCAGCCTTCTTAAAAATAACCCTCCAAGCCAGTATTAGCCACAATCATTCCTGTCATAAATTTAAGCACTGGAATGCAAGTTATTTACACAGTAACAATGATGGAAAGTTGTCAAAAAGCCTATCTGGCAAAGAATCCAAAAAAGCTTAAGAAGGCCTCTTGTGTAGGCAGTTTTCCAATGCCCATATTAACGACTTACCTAGCGATGGAAAGAAAAAACATTGAAGCTAATAGGTTTAATGCAGTGAGTAACATTTACATCTTCAACGTGAGGCTCGTAAATTTGTCACCACATAAATGGGAATAGGAACTAACATTATCATTGACCATGGGATGCAGGTTGGGCATTGCACCAAAAATCTGGAATGCGTATCGCCGCCCTTCTCAAATTTCCTGAGTAATTTCTGGCGTGACCTACATTTTCAACATGTGTTCTTCACAAAAAAGTTTCGCAAGTCCAGAAAGACTGGCCCACTGAATTTCCACTGGTTCCCACTGCCAAAGACCGCCCCTGAGATTTGGATACTAGCCCGACTGTCCAGGAAATTCAACCCACTACGGAGAAGAGAATAAGCTCTCCTCTGACCTGTATAAGTATGTGCTAGAAACAAAAACTTGTTGTGAAGGTTGATAGCTTTGGCATTTCATAGCGGTATTTTGAAGTTGTTTTTACAAATCTGAATGTTTCAAATGCCAGCAAAACTTTAGAGTAAAATTCCAAATTACAGAATAAAATTTAGACGTCAGCGATGACACTAAATCAGCAATATGCAGTCAGACCCACTGACCTACTTTCTGGTGTGTTTATTTTGTAGGGATACAGTTCCTCTTTCTCCTTTTGCACACCATGTGATGACAGCCATGTCAGGCTCAGGGTTCCTACGCTAAGCCTGACAAATACCAAGCGAGCCCATTAATGATCGCATTTCTACGCCCTGCGTGCTTTTACAGATATAAACAAAACCTTTCCGATACCCAAATGAGCAGGGTCCGATTACTTGCGTGAAGATATACTCAAGTTTTATAAATTCAAGGAATCAGATACTGCTGGAACGCAACAAACCAGTAATTGTTATTAGTGGAGGTGTGTGAAATTTCCGATTCTAAGATTATTCGCGATTCGGCTGTGGAAGATTCACAAACATCCAAATTCCGATTATTGAAATATGCCAAGTAAAGCGGAACTAAAACACAGTCAGTGTGGTCTTCAGGACACAATGAGGAACAGACCAAGAGTAAACATCACGCTCAACTCGCGCCGCTATTTAAAAAAAACAATAATACCTGACTGCAGCCGACAGCCGCCACAAACTACGCACACATAATGCTACGATAGATATCACATGTATATAGAACTAGATGCGAAATGACTGACTCGGCGGTGTTAGCACATGTATAGAAAACCAAATGCGAAATGACAGACTCGCTGGCGTAAGTAAACAGCCGCCATCTTAAAGCAGTAGATTTCTCTGGAAAGCTGTTGTAGCGAAACTTCCGAGCGAACATAACTCTTTATCTAAAATACTCCTAAATCAGCAAAATCTTGACTTGAATCTATCTTTAAATGATGAAACAGTTTTAAAACTTTCACATGTTTAAAGTAGACAGAAGGGAAATTATAGAATAATGGGAGCAATTTTAACAACTCTAACGGCTGATTCACAACATTAAATTAATTCTATGAAGTTTTAAGCTGCTGATACAGAATGGGGACCTGAGTATTTTATTTACTGTTTTGAACTGTTAACTTGATACTGAAATAGTTTATTTAAGCCTGAGAGGATTTTTGTACAATTTTTGTAACTAATGTACGAAACATTAAAAGTAGCTAATAGCTGGAATGTGGGCATGAATAATCGAATCGTAGCTTCTCAGTCGTAACTGAATTGTTAGGTGCCTCAAATTCCCACCTCTTGTTATTAGTAGTACAGTTTTTAAACTATTCAAAGCTTTTATTGTGTTTGACGCGGGATCAGGACACCTAAGTAGCAAAAATGAACTCAATTAATTCAGATGGTCGTAAAATAGAAACTATGGGCAAGTGGATGTTTTTTTGCATCACATGACATCAGACTTATCGAACACTATTAGTTCTACTTCCAACTACTCTTGAGGCCCATCAAAAGGGGGTTGGCTACAGCACAGCAGAAGATGCTTCTAGGCAAAGACCATCATAAATAACCCAACAACCCCTAAAAATAGATAAGAGTGAAAAACCCCTGGTCATGCTGAGGGATGGCTGTGTCAGGTCCTTGCTCTAAGGTTGACACTGAGGACTAAAATAGAGCTGTTGGTGTAACAGTTGCGTTTTGGCTCGGTGTTTTAAGATGGTTAGAAAAAAAAAACAAAAAACTGTTGCTTAATGATTGCTTGAGTGCAACGTTGTTGCGGGTGACTCATGGCAAGTAGGTCAAAGATTAGTGTAACGGACAGTCAAACTGCCTGCAAATTACATGACAAATCAGCCAATTGAAATTGACAGTATGACAATCAAAGGAAAAAAATGGTCATAAAAAAAAAAAAAAAAAAAACACTTTGGTTAAGGTGCCTAATAACACCAATAAAAAATGAATACACTTTAACCAAGAGTATTGCTGCAGTAATATCTTTTTTATTCAAGCCTTTTTTATATACAAGAAAATAAATAACAATATTTAGCATTACCTCATTGCCTACCAATGACAATTATAGACAGTGTTTCCACCAGTGCTTTATAAGCCCAGTGGGCTGCTAGGGATCATTGGCTGTCAGACTTTCCTAGTCAAAATGGACTGGACATCTAACACCGTCAAAGGCAGCCAATTGGGTAAATGAGTGCCCTATAAAGGGTTAAATGATGATGAATTTAAGTTTGATTGGTTAAAAAAAGTATATCTTGAAGTTACATGAGCTAAAACTACAGATTCTGAAGGGCCTGAGCTGATTAGACACGGCTGCTTGTAGATTATGAAGGTCTGGGAACCTCTGGGTAGCTTAGGATATGATTTGTTATACAAGGCTAAAGATAACGATCACACGATATGGTGTACAACAATTATCGATACATAGGCTAGAAAATCATTCTAGGATATTCTTCAAAACGCTTAATAAACAGAAAAACAAACTATTTTCAACTGTCTGCTATGAATTGGAATGAGTTCATCACTAGTAGACGTTCAATCAGTCACAACTGGGAAGATGGCAGTTCATTCGCTGCCATACTTCCCACTTCAACCGAATTGGACGTCTATGGCCCTCATTGGCAGCCAATGCCAGGCATCGGGTTAATTTTGGGGCATTTCCTTTTCCTTTTGGGGCATATAGAGGTGACTTCCTGTTGATTTTGGGACTTTCACAGGTCACTTACTGTTGATTTTGGGTTACTGATAAGGATGTAGCTCAATAATGTCCACAAATGAATAGGAAATGACTAAAAATCAACAGAAAATAACCTATAAATGGCCTAAAATGAACAGGAAGTTACATGTGAATGTGCACAAGGCTTGCTGTGAATGCTCTGGTTTCAGTGCCATTGACAGCGCTAGACATCCAATCCAGCCAATCCAATGCCAGCCAGTAAGCTAACTTAGACACTATTCTAATGGAAGATTTTGGTAGCAACCTATTGGGTTTTTAAACATTGACACATTTTTAAAACAATATATCTTTTCTCAGTGGGAGCATATAGGAAACCTTTTGGGCTACAAAGTATCGTGATATATCATAATTGAATTTAAAAAATAAATAAGACAACATAGTAGCACAGTGGCCAAGAAAAGCAATAACAAGAAGAAATCAAGACAAAAAAATGACAATAGTAAACCAACAAATGGACAGACACAAACAACCAGCTGGACAGGCAACTAAGAAAGCCTCCGGGGGTGGGGGGTGCTCTTCCTCATTTCTGAATGTTTGGCATTAGGCAAGAGTTTGTGAGGAAACAGGTGGGAAGGGAGCAACTGGAAGTGGACATGTATGAAGACTGACTAGTGCAGTGTGGAATCAAGGAGTTCCCAAACTTGTACTCCTCCCTCTTCCAGACTGACCTACTTGCTTTACAAACGTGCCTGCAATGTAAAATCCTAAAAAAAAAAAAAAAAAAAAAAAAAAAAAAAAATCGGAGTTCATTCATGGGTTATAACGAGTGGAGGTCGACAAACTTGTTCAGGCAAAATAAGTGTTTGCAGTCGCTTCTAAGGCAGGATGTTGACAACTGCCACATTCCATTCCAGTATGCCTTTCAAATGCTTTAGATGACTCCCGTCAACTTGGGTTCATAGAGTTTAAAGTTTAAATGAATTCCCCTCTCTTTAGGGTCTTTGTACATAGACATTTTGAGTGTTGAAATGCTCACACACCCGCTGCCCTCCGACCGTTTGTTAAAGACAATTCCGAAGGCTAGAAGGAAGCATAACCTGTCAGACTTGTTGCATTCGCATACAAGCGCTAGGGTACTCTTTCCATCTGGCACCAAACTCCTAGGGAACATATCAAGCTGATTTATCTCTGCGTCACTGATTACAGCATCAACAGGAACCAAAGCAATGAGCAAATTAAATGAGCTTCTACACTTCTAAGCCTTAAAAATACTGAGCAGAATTTTTGCCAACATAAAGCTATTAAATCATGACAGTATACTTATACTTGTATACTGAGAAATACACACCAGGGATGTGTCAGAAAGGAAAAACAAAAAAACGTGGGTGATCATGGGACAGGTTTAACAATCATGTGAGGGGGTTTTAGCTTCACATGTGCAACTGGAACATTTCCAGTAAATTAAAATCAGCACAACCAGGGGAATTTAGTGTGTCATGTTTTCATGCTTAGATTTCAAAATAGGCCAAGTGTGCACGTGACTAACACCTGATTATGATTAAAAACACCATGTTTGATCAGAATCAGTTGATGTCATTTTTCCTTAAACCTTAAGAGTGAACAAATACATTTATTTAATGTTCAAGTTTCCTCTACTGTCTAAACTGAGTAGTACCAAGTTACCTAATAGTTCCTTATATGTAGGACTACAGCTCTTATTTTGAAAATCAATTCATGGATTAATATTTTGTGCTATTAATCAGATGAAAATATTTTATATTTCCATTCCTTCGTCAAAAACGCACAGAAAATTGTGGCTTGTATATAATATTACCATGGTGACAAGTACAGCATGTGCCCATTGATGACTACAATGACATCAACAGAGTTCTAAGAAGGAGTCAGTGTAGGCACGAGGCACAGAGTGTTACTATAAGTAGCTACATTTTGAGTCACGTGGGTGAAAAATGTGGCAATGATGCGGGAATTGGGGTATTTTGGTGACAACAAAAGAAGGAAATACTTATCGTATTTTTGTCTGTACACTTCAGAAAATTTGTAGTAGTACAAGAATATTTATCAACTTCCTAGTCAGCTGCACTAAACTAATAAAACGCAGAGCCGGGAAGCTAGTGTTAGATCAGATCACTTGCCAAAGGCTGTTAATGCCTCTTTTTTAATCAATGTGTTTTTTTTTTAATCAAGGAAATGCTAAAACTTTATAGTAGATAGCTTTAACTCCACAGCCATAACGCTACAGTTTGATCAGGTTGCATGCTAAGATGCTATCTGCACAAAGGCTGGTAATGCCTTTCTTGAATTAACTCCTTATAGTTTTGAAAGAATTAAACCTAAAATGTATGTTTGTTCAAATTGCTCCACAGAAAATTTTTCTGGAAAACAAAATTAAGTTGAAAAAAAATAATGCCGCCAATAAGGTGCCGCACTATCCGACGATTCCGACCATCTGGCGAAACACGTTTAGCCATTTATCGAACGGGCAGTCAAACTCAAATACAAATTGAGAATGGCTGCAGGCTACAATTTACGTTCACACGCAGAGTAAAGGCTCGCCGCAACACTGAGTGGACATAGCCAAACGTAATTGAGCTGGACAAACCAGAAACTCTGACTTACTAACACCCACACCTGGCGATTGACCCTTGCACACATACCAACTTAAAACTGAAAAACTGCAGCCGCTGAAGATGTTTTTAGGAAAAACTTTTAGACCGCAAGCTTGGACAAATTTTGGGACAATGGCATGATTGACCGAAGAAAAAAAAATGATTTCCCTGGCTGTACCTATATAAGGATACTAATGATAAAACATCCCTTGAAGATATATAATGGTTAAATAGATAAACGTGAAACGTGAACCAAGGCCATTCATGAGGATGATTAAAAACAATGTGGGAGGACGACAGATAGGCCGAAACAAGCCTTGGCAGGCCAGCCTGCTGTGCTTCACACAGGAGATTCTTCTGTCAGGAATGTGACCCATTTTACATTCACACAAGCATTCAGACCATGAGTGGACTGAGCATGCGCATCACTGGTGCCGTGTAGGGGGGAAGGGCACGTGCCTGTAATCTTCACATTGTTCTGAAGTGTGCATGTGAAGCTATGGCCGCTGTATATGTGCTGCTGGTCCGACAGGCTGAGAGCGTGACAGGAAAAGCCAACAATCATGTGGTGAATGAGGTCAAACTTTGCTCAGGGCCATAGAGCTGCCTCGGCCGGACACACGGCACAATGCTACTTTTTCCTTATCTTAATCTGCTGAGCATATTTTCTTCAACCACAACTAATTGGTTCCAATTCAAAGCCAATCGCATATTTGGCACAAAGGGACCAATTACATTAAGTGCCAATTTAACAACCCCAATAATTATTTTAAGGGGCAGGAATGATTTAGGAATTAACTACACTTTGTCCAAGTTTTAATTGCTTTTGGACTTCTTCAGAGCACTGTCTTTGACATTCAGAATTTCCTTCTACCTTCTATTCAAAATGGAGTGCAAGTGTGGCAATGGCAGTAAATCAATATGGGGAAATCGCACGTTATCAGTGCAACTGTGCTCAAGTAGCTCCAGTCCAAAGTGTTTCCCAATGACTAAAGTGTAAGCAATGTTTAGTCATAGGAACATTCAGTGTACAATCATTTAGATAACATCCTGTTCCTACCAAAGATGAGGAAGAGATTTCAGGAGTGTATGAAGCACCACACAACTGGGGAAATGGCAGGTGTTTTTATGCTGCTCACCCAGTGAACAATCAAAAAGGAAAGAGAAGTCAGCGCAGTCTCGGGGTAAATGTCAACGGATGTTACTCAGGTAACAGAGGAAATGATGCTGGCTTCCTGCCAAAATGTATATCTATTTTCCTTTTAAAAAACTGGGTCATCTACAATAAATATGCTGGAATATTCCTTTACGTGAGGAAGAAAAATGAAAGAGTGTCTGCTTCTTGAACAAAACTACAAATCAGAAACCACTTACTCTGTCCCCAGAGGCAAATCCCAAGACACTTACCTCAAATGAAGCTGCCAATTCATCAGTAGACAAAGACCAATACCCTACGGCTAACAGCAGCTATCGCCATAAAGTAGCAATTTAAATGTGTGAGTAAAATGAAGTCAGGAGATCATGTAGCACTAAATGAAAGAGCATAGCATAGAAGCATGAATCTTTCACACATCAAACCCATTACCTTAACCTTTAAAACACCTGAGCTTATTTTGTCCGAATTTGCATGCCTTTGAATTTGCCTTTATATTTCAAAGACAAAATTGTACAAAATGGCCCAGTTGGGTCTCTTTTTCAGGACACCATAAACTGTTGTTTTCTTCACTGACCAATTAGAATCAACAATTTGAACCCAAAAGGAGAAAAAATAAAAATAAAAAAAACTTGTCAAAATTTGTAATATTGATGTCCCATTTACAACCAAACATGCTCGACGAACCATTGTGAAGGTTGATAATATTTATTCAAATTGTTGGCATAACCATTTAACAGAAAAAAATAACACTGTAGTAGACGGAGGTTTTATATTTGACAGTTCAAAACAAACAACAAACGTTTGTGGCCTTTACGCTTACTATGGTCAAAACAGGTTACATACTAGTAGAGTAGACCAACAGTGCAAAAAAAAAAAATTACATATATATTATCTAGAGGTGCAATCTTGGGGCACCTAACGATTCGATTACGATTCAGAGGCTACGATTCGATTATAAATCGATTATTGATGACACCCCCCCATCCTCAAGCTATTAGCTGCTTCTAATGTTTCGTACATTAGCTACAAAAATTGTAAAAAAAGCCTCTCAGGCTTAAATAAAAGATTCTTTCAGTATCAAGTTAACGGTTCAAAACAGTAAATAAAATATTTAAGTCCCCAATCTGTATCAGTAGCTTTAAACTACATTCAATTAATATTGTGTATCAACGGTTAAAGTTGTTAAAATTGCTCCCGGTATTCCATAATTTGCCTTCCGTCTACTTTGGACATGTGAAAGTTTTAAAACTGTTTTAAAGATAGATTCAAGTTGAGATTTTGCCGAATTAGGACTATTTTAGTTAAAAAGTTAATTAGGTATGCTTAGAAGGGTCGCTACAACAGCCTTCCAGGGAAGTCTACTGCTTCAAGATGGCAGCTGTTTACCAACGCCGGCAAGTCTGTCATTTCGCATCTAGTTTTCTATACATGTGCTGCTAACGGCGCCGAGTCTTGTCATTTTGCATCTAGTTCTTTACACGTGATATTTACCATAGCATTATGTGGAAGTAGTTTGTAGCGGCTGACGCAGCACTCAGGTATTATTGTTTTTTTTAATCTAGCGGCATGAGTTGAGCCAGAGCCGTGAGTTGAGCATTGTCATTACCCAGGTAATGACAAGCATGATTTTTACTCTCGATCCGTCCCTCACTGCGTCCCAAAGACCGCGCTGACTAGAGGTGGGAATCTTTGGGAACCTAACGATTCGATTACGATTCAGAGGCTCCGATTTGATTATAAATCGATTATTGATGCACCACAAAACCCCTGTTTTACTTGGCCGATTGACTTCAAGTAAAAACGGGCATGGACCTCAACTTCCGCATTTTCAAATGAGACCAACCAGTGGCACGTGGGTGACGAAACTACAGCGTGACGAGGCTTCAAAGATGACCTGCATAAACGTGTCACCGCCGACATGTCCGGTGTTAAAGGGTTTTAAAGTGGCAAGTGAATTGATCATAGTTGTGCGATTTCAGAAGAAACATTTAACCTGTGATTGGTAGTTTAGTTGATATGGTAGGGGTGTGACAATATATCGAAATAGTGATAAATCGTGACACTTTTTATCCCAAAAGGTTATTATTATGTTTCCGCCAAGAATCTAAATATCGTTTTGAAAAGGTGTGAAGAAAAGGTGAAAGAAAAAGAAAAAAGAACCAAAAGGTTGCTAGCAAAATTTCCCAGTAGAATAATTTTATAATAACTCACTGGCTGCCACTGACGGCACTAGACGTCCAATTCATTTTGACATGGAATTCATTTCAAAATGGATTATCGACTAGCGCCATCAATGGCACTGAAATCAGAGCATTCGCAGTGCGTCTTTTGTGGGCAATTACAGGTCACTTTTGTTTATTTTAGGTCTTTTCAGGTTACTTCTTCAAATTAATAGGTGGTGACCGAAATTAAACAGAAAATGACATGAAATGCCCCAAAAATCAATGGCAGGATGGCCCCCAGATTCAAATGGATTGTTCGTCTACTAGTGATAAACTCATTTCAATTCACAACAGAAGGATGAAAAGAGCTTGTTTTTCTGTCTTTAAGTATTATTTCCTGACCCATGTACCAATAATTGTTGTATCGCCATATCTTGAGATCATTATTGTGAGCCTTGTATTGCAAATTGTATTCTTTCGTGAGCTGTCCAAAGGTTCCCATCTCTATTACAGTAACTTTGGGCGACCTGGCCGTCCAAAAATATCACAATTTGTTCCCTCTCCATCTCGTCTGATCTCGATTATTTCCGTGATATTTAAAAATCTTTTTTTTTTTTAATGGTGTTGTTTTTTGACTGGTATTTCTTATACAATATTGGCTATCATTGTATATTAACATTAAGCTAACAGGCGCTATATATTTGATATTTTAGAGTACAATGTGTGTAATATTTTCTAAATGTGTTTAGCTTTACAGTTAACCTAATCTGGGGTGTACTAAACCACTTGAAAACTAGCCCCATCCAGTTCAAATGGATTGGAAGTCTATCACCGGCAATGAAAACCAATGTTAAGGGAACAGTTCAATCACTAAGGCTTGCAGCACACCTGCAAAACTAATGAGGTTACATGCTAGAGAATATGGATGGAATAAAAGGCAGGAAAATCAGTTTTTATGTCAAATTGACATTTCGCTTAGGTTTTATGACCTTTTTGTGCCAAGGCGTAAAATAATAAACCTATTATGGGACAAATTGCAAACCTACATTCTATACTTAAGAGGCAAAATGGCAAAGATTTTTTCTTTTAATCCTATCGTTCGTTCTCGATTATATCTTGGTTTTAATGTTGTTTTTACCAGATAATTTTTATCCAATGGCATCCATCATTGGATAATACCGTAATTTTCGCACTATAAGGCGCACCTGAGTATAAGCCGCTATCCACCAAATTTGGCACGGAAACAGCATTTGTTCATAGATAAGCCACATTGGACTATAAGCCGCAGCTCTTCTCGCTGTATTATGGTATATTTACACCAAAACATATTAACAGGTAACACTTTGACAGTGGCATTATAAGACTGTCAAAAGACCAAACGAACCACCATTTATTGAACCAATTGGCAGCAAAGTTTCATTGCTTCAAGAAGCTTCATTTGGCCATCACTGCTCCCTTGGGAGAGACAGTCAATTTATGCTGCCACCTGGTGTCAACTCTGTTGTTGTCCAACATGCCTCCTAGCGTGCATTGCAGCGCTACATATGTAAATAGCAATCAAAATTCATGTTCTGTGCTAATTATTTCTTCAGTTACTGTTCCGGTTGTTTTAATAACGGCTAGTGATGGTATTTGTTAACACATTATTTGATAGTGGCACCATATGACTGTCATTAGAAAATCATAATTATGACATGACACTGTCATGAGCATTTATGAATGCTAATAACAGACGTTATTTAGTGTTAGCTTGCAAATTATCTTACAGCTCCAAGCTGGACATAAATAAAGTTAGTGACATAATTTGCCGGATGACAATGACATCTGTCGTAAGCATTCAGTAATGCCCGTGATAGTGTCATGTCATAATTATGATGGTCTTATGACAGTGTTATGACACCGCTGT